>NW_028318500.1:900000-1162500 GCF_062004578.1 Staurois parvus | reverse complement strand
TATTTTAAATTGCTTACCTGTAGTGTTTTTTTCTGTTTCATAAATTGTTGCAATGTGCCTTTCGAATCTGCTAAAAATATACTAAGGAAGTCAATTTCCTAGCACAGCCCTCTCTTCTGGGAGTTTCTAATCACTCTCTGTGGTGGCCCAGCTCCTGTGACCCTCCCTCTTCAACCTACATAACCATTTTATGTAGCTGCCAGGGGAGGACCAAAAATAGCCAGTACTATAGAGTATTACATGAGTGACAGCTGTGTGCCTGCTTGGGCTGATCTTACATCTAAGATTTCAGCACCAAACAGCAGTCTAAATGAGGGAGGTGTTTCCAGGTAGATATCATGAATAAAATAATTGCACATATAGGAGTTGATTTACTAAAACGGGAGTGTGCAAAATCTGGTGCAGTTCTGCATAGAAACCAATTCGCTTCAAGGTGTTTTTGTTTTTTTATTTTTTGTTTTTTTTTTGTTTTCTTGTCTGAGCTTATTTTAACAAGCAGAAGTTAGAAGCTGATTGGCAACCATGCACAACTGCACCAGGTTTTGCACCCTCCAGTTTTAGTAAATCAACCTCAGTCTTTTAGAAAGATTTTTAGTTGAAATAAATGGTATGACGATGGGATCCCTGTAACATAGCCTTCTTTGCAGTTTTTAAGGTGATACAACTAGTTCAGTCTTCCCTTGAGATTTATCATATATCTATACACTGATAATAACATGTTATAGTTTGATCTGGTTGAAAAAAGACACTAGTCCATCCAGTTCAACCAAATTAAAAAAAAAAAAAAAAACCCACACAGATAGAAATCCTCTGTATATGCTATCCTATACCCACAGTTGATCCAGAGGAAGGCAAAAGAAATTACCAATAAAGCATGATCCAATTTTCTCCAGTGGGGAGAAAAAATGTCCTTCCTGATTCCCCAAGAGGCAATCGGATATTCCCTGGATCAAGTTTACCCAAAAATATTTAGTATCTGGTTATAATATGTGTATCTAGGAAAGAATCCAGACCTTTTTTTTAAACAATCTACTATTAGATTCATGTTAAAAAGGCAAAAAGTGAAATCTGTAGCTTTTAACAAAAAAGCTTCTAGCTTGCTTAAAATCTGTAAAATATGTGATTGTAAAATAGTATATTTGGAAACCTACCTTTTTAAGCGAGGTCAAACACTTTTTCAGACGTAGTTTCCTCCTTTACAATGACAATTGAGAACCCCCCCTTTGTGCATGTGTTCCCATTCATGTAGCACACATAAGAATATTTCCTACCTTTTTTTTTTTTTTAGCTGTTTCTTTGGTGCAGGATTATATTTAGGACTCTATGCACAGCTTCTATTGTTTTGAAAAGATGGCAATGTGCAGATAAGAGACAGGCTGGAGGACAAGACAGTGCAAGTGTCTTGAGATCTTTAACCCTTTGTTGGGACAGGAAGTCCTGTGCATCTAGTTAAGTGATAATGAAATCTGCCAGCACAGTACATACAGGGATAATTATGACAAACCTAATTCCCCTGCCCCCTCATAAACATTAAGTAGCAATGGATATCTAAGGAAGAGTTTTCTTTACATGAGTTTTCGGCAAAGAGCATTTAAAGTGGTAAGCACCATTTTTCAATATTTTTTTAGTTATGCTATGTGAACTAACAAATATAAAGTAGGGGTTACCCTAGTTTGGCTACAAAAGTTGAAATACCTCCTTTACCTGTCCTAGAAGCTACCATAGATAACTTCTTCTGAAAATACTAGTTGCCTGGCAGTCATGTTCATTGTTATGCTTTAAAACTACCACTGACCTGTAGAAGCTACTGTATGCAAATAATGTCTGACTTTCTCTCACTTTCCGGACTAATTCTAGGTTGGAAAGTCAGAAAGTATTGAATCCAGTGGGTAAGCATAACGGCCTGGCAGCTTGTATTGGTCATATCTGCTTCTTTTCTTAAAGCGGCCGTTGCTGACAAATGACTTGCCTAATGTGCTCATGCAGTAATTCAGAACTTTGTGTTGCTGTCCTAGAACAGTTAGGCAGATCAGGTGTGTTTTTTTTTTTTTTTTTTTTTTTTTTTTTAATTTCTTTATTTAGAAGAAATGGCATAACATATCATACAGAAAGAAAAAGAACATTAAGACAGAATGTGGGAGAGCTCAGCCCATACCCAGGCATTTGGAGACTGTACATATCACATGTAGAAAATCTCTGATACAAAAAAGTTTAGGCCACGTAGAGATGAACCAAGCCATCCACATCCCTAAGTCACACCACCTCTTCCTTACGTTTTGTCATTTTAACCAATAACATATAGAATACAACTTTTAACCCCAGTGGAATAACAGAAGAGAGAGAGGAAAAAAAAACAAAAATACAGATCAGCTGTTTTGACATCACTTACTGCATGCTTGTTCCATGTTACATCAACACAGTTGTCCTTTTTGGTAAGAGGAACGCAGTGGTAGCCCATATGTTTCAGTAAAAACTTACTTTAATTCATAGTAGACAGTCTGCCATTTTATGGCCAGCATGGGAATTTCTCACTCTGCGTTCCACTGTAAACTGTAATGTTGAACAAGACCAGTATTTTCCTGTTTATAATAGATATTTCTGTGGTTTGACCTGATATGTGCTTCAGCACTTGGCAGAGTTTGTTTCAGTACTCCAAATAGGGTCCCTCAATACATTTTTGGGTTTCTGAGAAGGTGAGAAACTATATTGTACAATATAGTTCTACTAACAGAGACTCATGTGGGGGCCCACAAAAGTTGCATTAGTATTCAGGGCCACAGCATAAAAAAGGCTGGGTGTTTTGTTCCACTCAAACTTATTTGTCTTCCTATTTCACAGATTGATGGGATGCCTGCTCTCATGCTCAGATGCTTTCAGAACTTTTTGCGCATTAATCGTTCAGAGTGTCGGCTGTCTACATTGTCTGAGGAAACTGTGGTGCAAGTTGTGATGAAGAAGATCAAAGAAATATCTTGGCAGTCTCGGTCAAGATACTCTCCACTCTGTGCTCTGCTGCCTTTCTTGGGGTCTAAGAAGGTCAGTTTTTATGGTGCAAACATCATGTGGCAGCAGATAACCTTTATGATGTCTCATTTGTGAACATTCTACAGTGCCTAGATCTGGAATTTCTCTGTATAGAGTTATACCATGTTCACAGATAGCGCTGCCAGGTGAAAACTGATGCAGCATCGTGTCATTCAGACACAGGAATTCCCTGTGGTCACAATATTTTTGTTGTTTAAGTCTGCGAGGCACCTCCTATGGTTGGTAGTCCTACCATAGTCTGCAAAAAAGCTGTGTGAGGAAGATCTCTGTTTGGCTTTTTTGATTAACAAGTCAATGAGTAATTCCTTTTTTCTTGGTGGAAAAACTCTTTAGGCCTTATGCACACTGGGTGTTTGCCCAACATTTCTGAACGGCTTTTCTCCTGGTTGGAGAAAAGCAGCACTAAAAAATATGACCAAAGCCACGTTTTGCAAATGCGTTCAGGCATGTCAGGTATTTAGGCATTCAATATTTTCACCAGAATAAGAATTAATTTAGACCTGTCTACTCATGTTTATATGCTTTTATGCTGATTCAGGAATATTTTGCTGCCTCAGCACTCCTCTCCTGGACATGCAACACGGAGGGGAGTTTAGAGGCAGAAAAAAACATCAAATGTCCTTTAAAAGTGGTGTTTTTGATGCCCTGTATGCACGAGGCCTTAAATGGTTGTAATACCAATACTCTGTAAAACTGAAGTGTAAAAATAGGAATGTTTAAACATATAGGGTTTTTATTCCATTTTGTAGCTAACAGATTGAACATACATGACCATAAATTGCTCTTTAGACATTTAACAAAAATATTTCAACAGGGTAGCACAGTGGCTAAGTGGTTATCTCTTCCACCTGGCAGTACTAGGGTCATTGGTTCAAATCCCAACCATGGCACCACCTGCCTGGAGTTTTGCATGTTCTCCCTGTGCCTGCGTGGGTTTTCTCCGGGTACCCCGGTTTTCCCCCACACTCCAAAGACATGCTGGTAGGTTAATTGGCTCCTGTCAAAATTGGCCCTAGTATGTGTATGTATGAATTTGAGTTAGGGATCTTAGATTGTACGCCCCTTGAGGGCAGGGATTGATATGAATTTACAATATATATGTAAAGCGCTGTATAAATTGTTAGCTCCATATAAATACCTTTTAATAAGATAATAAGTGCAGTATTACTCTGAAATTACTATTGGAATGCTGATTTAGTAATGACCACATGGGTTTTCATTAGAATGTACATTATTACATATGAGCGTCAACATTGTTTTGTAATTAAATATGTCTTAATTTGTCTTTCTATGTCCTGCAGACGTTAACACTCTACCCTCTGCTCCCAGGCCACTTGTTCTACTGTCTGGTGACAAACTACCTCTGTCCTCCTGCTTCAGACACATACCGCACACTTATCACTCTTCAGAGAGAGGAATGGATTCAAGAGGGCTTGACTGATGAGGAGGAGCTGGCCAAACATTGGGCACAGATTTGGCTCTTACCTCTTAGTGATGCTTTGAGTTCTACAGACTGCAGCCTGCAGAACAACACTGCTACACATCTTCTTCCCTGTACCTTGCGCACTTTTTCTGAATCATTTAATTTGCTGGCTAAGCAGCTTGATGGCTTTGGCCCTCGTCAGCTGCATGCCTGGATCAGCATTGTACGTGCTAAGAAAGCAGTGTTGGGTGGAGTAACCGGTTTAGAAGAAAAGCTACAGTTGTGCCTGGAATCTGCTGATGATGGAGTACGTCTAAGCGCACTTATCTTCCTGTGCTGCAGCCCAAGAAGCAATCAACCCCCTTCCCTTGAGGAGCTTCAGCTACTGAAGAAATATCTACCTTTTAACATGGGTTGTGACAGTCCAGGCTTACGACAGCAACTGCAAGCAGCCGTACGCAGGGTCCTGGAAAGGCTTCGAGATGCAGCTATGTCATCTCTGCGGAAAGGAAAGAGTCAGGAGGAAAATGTGTCACAAACAATAGGTGTGAACAAATCCCTTCACTTTTTCTGTTTTAGATTTACTAGTGCTTATCTGTGTATATTCACAATGGTTTTTCTGTACTAGGGCCATTTTTTTAATCTGCATTTGCTCCTCACATTGCATACAGGTTATATAGTGTTACGTAACCCTTTAGCCAGGACGTGTTTTACACTTCCAAAAGCATTAGTCACTAGCTGTTGTATAAAGAGAATATTGGCAGAAAATAACAATTATTGAATAATGAAAATGAATGAATGCTGGTGCCAAAACCTAAAATTCAGGATGCACTTGGCTGAAAACCGAAACGGAAAGGTCTGTGTATGTAGGGGTGGGGAGTCTCATTTTTTTTTTCACTTTTAATGTGTGTTTTTATGATTTTATTGCTATCACATAGGGGACCAATAGTCCCCTATGTGATAGCATACAAGTGACAGGTCCTCTTTTTGTAGGGGTGGGGGTGGGGGGGTGCAGTGTGAGCTAGGAGAGGAGCAGTCTATACAGTGAGGGAGCAGTGTATACAGAGAGGCTCCCTCACTGGCTGCCACTAAATGTCATTGCCGGTTTTTAAATGCAATTGCGGGTTTTTTTTTTCTTCATTATATCTCCGAGAAAGAGCTGTCATTTGCCCCTCCGCTAAAGTAAACAAATAACAATAACCGCTCCTTCTTGGAGCAATATCGAAGCCAGCAATTGCATTTAGAAACCAGCAATGACATATAGCAGCTGTAAGTGAGGGAGCCTTTCTGTATACACTGCTCTCTCACTGTATACACTGCCTTTTTCTGCCGCCCCCCCCCCCCCTCCCCATCTGCAGTACACACTGTCCCCCAAAAAGCCCCAGCCAAATAGTCCGCCCCTCACTGGGACCGGGTCTCATTATCAGCACCTGTATCTGCTCACTTTTTCCTTTAGTCAAAATGCCGATAGGGCTATTTTCGCCCGCCAAAATTTCGGTGGATCCCTAATTATATGAAAAGCAAATTCCTATTCACTTTGAATGCCCAGTAATGTGCAGATGATTCTCACATGATTGGGTAATTGCAGTGAATATTCACATACTTTATTCAGTGTACAGTGGATTCTCAACTAGTAAATCAGTCCAAATACCTTGTGGTTTAAACAATACCAATTTTCCTGTCTATCTCCTCAATGCTCAGACTTTACAGAATGGCTTTTTCAGCTGAGTGTGTCATCACTGTGCCCTGCTGGGAACTACCAGCGACGATGTAGTGCTCTGCTCAGCCTCTGCTCTCTGCTGGAATGCTGTACTGATTGCTGGAGTCCTGAGAAGAAGAAAGGGCAGCCTCCACGTAAGTGACTGTTATGAGGGGAAAATTGTCTGGTCATAGATAAAAATAGGAATGGTAATATTTATGTATTGTATAGCTTCATTTTACAACTATCCTCAAAAATGCAGAGGAATTTCAGGCAGTGTTCCTGGCATTAGAAATAAAGAGAGTTGCGGACTCAGTAGATCCCTACGTAGTGCTCAAGTGTAGGTACCTTGACCACTGGATCCTCCGCTTTTTTTTTAGCGAGGCATAGTGAAATGAAACCGTTCTTCTCACAGATAGGAGTTCTACATACACAGGGGCTGCTTGATGCTTTAAAAGCATAGTAATAGGACATTGTCTTACTGCCCTCCCATTTCGAATAGCTGATCTATATTTTGTAAATTGTAATGCAATTTCCAAATTGTCAAAATTCATATTTAATCTCCATTGTCTTTACAGAAGACTTGTCGCTATTGTTACAGTATGCGCAGCAGAGAAGATGCTGGAATTTCCTATCCACGCGTAGCATGTATGCACTGTTCGGATGCATGCAGGACAGCACTAATGAGGTATCACCACACTGCTTTGTGGGTGTTTATCCAGCAGAAATTTCTTTTTTACTTGATTCCTTTTTTTCATGCTTTCTGACTTCAGTTATCTATAACCTGTGTGAAAACATGTAGATTTCTCTTTTTGCTTCCTACGGAAAAACCTTCATTCTGTCAAATTAACTGTGTATATAATCGTATATATACACACAATACAAAATTTCCTCAAATTTATCAGCTAGCCAGTACTAACTGGTTTCACATATATTTACAAATGTATGCCGCTAAAACCTCTTTTTTTTTAAGGCCTTGTTCACACAGGTCTACATCTGTGTAAAGGGCTGTGTTTTCCCAGAGCGGCTACATAGAAACAGACCTGGTCCAAATTTGACAGCCGTGTGGGTGCATGTCCCTAGACCTTCACTGTCTGTCTGTGTGATTGAGGTCTCTAAATACAGTATTTTGTTTTTCTTTGCTGTGTGGCTGTTAAATGTGCTGGAGAAGGTTTTCAGTTATGCTAGTTCGATGAAAAGCCCTTTCCCTGTGCAACTGGTTTTAAATTGATTACAGCAATTGCCATCTTTGTTTTGCTAGTGTTTTCTCTCTCTCTCATAAAAATTAAGTATGTTATGTCATTAAATTCTATTTGGAATAAGATTAGAGATTTCCTTGAACATTAATAGTAATTAATAATTAGACTTTTAAATAAAAGCTTGATACATTACTCCTCCTTTTAGCTGACATCACTATCCTTTGACGAGAGCAAATGATCTGTTTACTTGTAATAGCTTGAAATGTCTCATATTTTCAACTTCATCCTTTTATTTCTATCATCGTTTCTATACAGATCCGCGAAATGGCATCTGATTTGCTGGTTCGATTTTTCCTGCCTACTCCAGGTTCAGTAACTATCTCACTGTTTGAGCTTGGCCAAGAATACCTTTGCAGCCCACGAGTACCCCTGGCAGAAGCTGGCGCTCTTCTTATGAAGACATTGCTGCAAAGGTATTTAAAGGAAAACTGTTATGGTTTAGGGATCTCATTTTAATATATATTTTTCTAAATTATTAAACTGATTATATTTGATTTTCTTTTGTACTATTGGCATCCAAACTTTGTTCTACATATCAACGATTGATACAAACTAAAGGTTCCCAGAGCACTGGAAGACAGGTAGAGATAGTACAACAATCTTTTTTGAATCCCCCAGGCGACCAAGTGCATACAGCACTTGGCCCCATTCCCATCCGTCTTGTAGTTACTGAGCATTGTGGTAAAAAAAGTATGCCCCCTCTGCTTTCTGAACACGCTGCTAGCAAGGAGACGAATATATAATTATGTGTAAATGACAGCGACCTTGTGTGTTCTCAGAGCAAAAATAATTCCGCTTGTGACAAAAATATGTGAATGAGTTCAGCTGGGACATAAAGTTTCACACAGCGCTGCTCATTCACTTATGTACCTGGTACTGCCGGAGAAAGAAAAGTGCTTGTCTGAGCATACTTTGGTAGTCTTGTGTAAGCATCACTGTCATTGCTGTCACTGTATCCAGCTGTGTGTGATCTAGCTTGGGCTTTGCTATCCCTGCTGAGTGACAGGAGAGAAACCCCTGGCAGTGGGTGACCAGGGAGAAATATTGGCAGGAAGGGACAGGGAGGAGGCAGGAATCGGCCCTTCGTACACAAATCACGCTGGCAGTGAAGTTGGTAGAGGGTTGAATGGAACAAGCTGATGCAGGGGAAAGCATAGGGTGGGCAGGGAGGAGGATAGGCAAGAGTGGACAAGGAAGAAGAAAAGGAGGAACTGCCCCAAATCGCACTCTATGCAGGAATACTGGTGGACGCAGCAGTACATGATCGGTGTGGTGAGCGTGCTAGGAGCAAGTAGATCCTGGAGGACAGAGTACATGACTGTGGGGGAGAGCAGCATTGGTTGCTGCAGGATTGGTTGCAACTCATCCTGAAAAAGTCTCCCAGAGGCGCTAATATGTTATTTTAAAGTCCTTTTTTTTTTTTTTTTTTTTTTTTGCATGCTCTTATTTAGAACTACAACCCTACGTGCAGTAGGTCTAGGAACAGTTGGACTTCAGTTTTTCAGTTTGTTTGATTGATGGGGAGGACACCTACATACCTGGAGACAAGCATTGTTATTGGTGGGCAGTATGACAAAGAAGCACAGAGGAGAAAAATTATAAAAACAGTCGCAAGATCATGCTATTAGCTCATTTAGCAGAGTAAATACCTTCTTTTAAATCTGCCTAGATATTATCTGGCTTGGTGTGAAGCCAATATAAGTACAGCATGCTGTGTGCATTGGCAGTGCTTTGCAAGCCTGGTCTAAGATAACTGCAGGCATATGTGTGTTTCTTTATACAACAAATATAGTCTACAGTAACTTGCAGCAAGCAATCAGACAAAAAATATCTTTTCAGTAAACTGAAAGCTTATAAAACTGTAGGTCCTTAATCAAAATTGGTACCACATATGTACACAGAGAAGAGGGGGCAGGGGCTTCAGTGCTGTGTTGGAACTCCTTTTTTAATCTCACAACCACAGCACTAATTAGTACAAGTGCTACATGTACTTGATTCCCTAGGGATGCAAAAATGATTTTAAGTTGTAGTGCTAATCCTTTTTAATAAAAAAAAGGCCATATATTAAGTACATGGTAGTTGTTTATAAACATAAGTCATGACTCAAAATATGTCCTGTTGCTACAGCATATTAGTTTCTTTGTACTGCTGTTATTAGTGTAAAGGATAGTTCACCTTTTGACAAAAAAAAATCCACTTTTCCTTTTTTTTTTTTTTGCAGGTAAAAAAAAGTGTGCTTTTATTATTTTTTTTTTTCTGGAGCCTCTAAAGCATTGCACCAGCGATCAGCAGATCTATGGTGCCATGTAGGTCTCCTGCAGACCTGTCAGTGTACCTGTGTGCCTGTATATCCTATACAGGCAAACAGATACTTACTGACAGACTCAATGAACTACAACAGCGCACTGGTAGTTCATTGAGAACTACAAGCCAGCAGCTGCAAAGGCTGTTGGAACTTGCAGTGTTCTCATTCACAGAATTTTCTAAGTTCTAACTTTCAGTTTTTTAAAAAGCTGTGACAGCCAGCCGTGGGGAGAAATTGTAGATTCCGGTCTGTTTGCAACATCCTGACTATGGGTGTAACATGCTACGAAAGGTGAACTTATCTTTTAAATTAATGAGGTGAATTTGGAGAAACCTTTATATTGTTATGTAATTTTCTTTGTGCTTTGACTCAGACCAGATGCATCACTGCTGCTGTCAGAAAATGTACCTCTGTCTGCACAGGGCCTAGTGACATACCTGACCAAGATGCTACAGGAGCACTACTGTTGTGCTCAGGAAAACCTTTTAAGAGCAGCAAGTGCAAAGCCCATGCATGGTGAGTCCTGATGTTTGCTATAGCAAAAACTTCAAAAAGGTGAATTAATGATGAACTACAGGCAAATGTTAAATAAGACCATTTGGTACCTTTTATGTATTAACTGAAAAATTGTAAGGTAAATAACTGTGGTAAAACTACCAGATACTTGTCTAGACAGTATTTTTTCACAATCCTCTGCACAGCAGGTGTTGGGTACTAGGAGCCAATGGCTAGTGTTTAAGCAGCTGCAGAAAGGGGAGCACAGAGAGGACCTTACCAGTGTTAAGATGCTTAAGCCCTGTACACATGGGCCTAAAATCGACTGAAATTGGCTGGCTCAGCAGGAACTGGCCAACATTTGACTCGTGTGTGCGACTGTTCTACAGAAGCTGGTCTCACCACCGTCTTCTGTTGAACAAGCATGCTGTAAAACCAGCATCTGATCAGCATGGGAGCTAATGGCTGCCAGCGCTAATCAGTGTGTTCTGGTGGTGGACTAACCCCTGTCAGAATACAAAGGCACAGCAGGTAAGATTGCTGCACTAACATGACTTGTGTTAGTACAGCGATCTCTCCTTGAATGAATAAAAAACATCTTGTGTGTATCCAGCAAACAGGCATGTAATATAGAACAATTAGTTAGGAATTTGAACCTGCATGTTGTCTCTTATGTTTTATGTTTGTGAATCACAGCAGAGATTGAACATAATTTCAAAAATGTTTGTAGCTTTAAAAAGTTTACTTTGGTTGTACACTCTACAACCTTTAAGCCTACTCACAAAATTTCTGTTGCAGTTAAAAAGTTCTAAAATACTCTCAAGGTAGTACAGGTGTCCTTATACTCTGTATACATTTTTTCCCAGAAATTCTTACCTATGCTGGTGATGTGGCTCAGCGCCTAGCAGCATGTTAAATATATAGTGGCGCTGCAAGGGGAAATAACACATTTTGACTAACATATTCCCAGTCTACCAGCAAGTCGAGTGAAGCTCCTTGCCATGCTCCCTTGAAAACACCCCATTTTTATTTTTTTTTATCTCTGGTGCTTCTCCTCAAGGTTGAAAACATGTTAGCTAGACTTTTTCTTGTAGGAGCAGTAATCCCAAGGCACTGGGAAACACAGCTGCCTTATTATCAGAATGGATAAAAGAACTGTGCCACCTTATGTGAAAGGAATGATTGACTCCTCAATTACATGATCCACAATCTCAGTATAATACCTTTTTGGTGCTCCTTTATTATGTTTTTGGATCGTGTGAACGTTCAATCAATCTTGACAAGCCGGCTTGTCAAGAGTTAGTTTGTGCACCTAGTAGCTGCATTACTTGTGATACACTCTGACCAAGTCATCACTGTGTTAAGTGCAATTTTGGTTTTGTTGAAGGTTCTTTTTGTGCACCATCTAGTGTGTTTGTTTGTTTTGTTTTTTTTTTAATCTTTAGTTCTTTGGCCCTTGGATAATATACAGAGCTTGTAAGGAGAAGTAGTCTAGGTATAGTGACTTTAAAGCATTTAAAGAAGAAATCCGGGCACAAATTATATTTTCCTATTCAGTGGGGCTGTGCCCTCACTGTATGTTAAATGCTCGTTTTTGTCTAGGGGATTATAAAGCTGAGGTATACTTGGCTAATCCACCGATCCTGCGAGAGGAGGACCAGTCCCCAGCACTCCTGACCCCCTGCACGCTAGCGGTCTTGTGAATGGGCTGTTCCTAATGTCATCACACCCATAGACTGTTTCCGGACATGAGAACAGCAGGAACAGCCCCCCCCGCTGGACGTGGGGGAGCACGGTTTTGCGGGGAATCGGAGGATGGGGTAAGTATAGCTTTTCTCTGAGCCCCTCGACAAAACGAACAGTTAACCCATGCAGTGTGGGCACATCCCCACTGCATGGGAAAATAAAAAATGTATTTGGAGTTCTGCTTTAGAGACTTCTTTGTTGTACATCCCAGGACATGGACTATCTTCATATACATTACAATAAGGTTATGCTGCCATCTTCAGGTGATTGGACAATGGATGAAATAAAAAGACTGAAAACCTGCTCAGGCACAACCCCTCCAAGCTAGGCACACCCTCAGTTTATTTTTGGTGTCTTAGGTGATGGTCATGTCTGTGCAGTCTCTGCACAAATGTATCCTTTTTCGCTGGTTTGTTCTCAAGATTTTCATCCAGAAATAGGAGAATGGTTCTGTCACGTACGGCTTCTGCGCAGTGGGATAAAACCCAGACCCCATACTGCGCACACGGTAATGGCCTGTAATGTTGCTGTTCATCACAGGACTCTGCCAGTCCACAAGGCAATATATAATTGCAAAAGGTCCTGTTATGCAGAGTACTCTACAGGTCCAGAGCGGAGACCCTCAGCAGGCAAGTCGTGTCTCTGGACCTTGTAGCAAAAGCTGTGATAGGTGATGTTTGTACCCCCTGGGGGCTCTGCATCGCAGAGTGCCCTGGTGGTAGCCCTCAGATGCAGGTACCCTGTAGGGGTGGGATGGGTTCCCTAGATCTCTTGGTCCCTTTAGTCTCGCCACATGCTTTTTTGATGCAGTCTTTTTTTACTTTTTTATTGTCTGTCCCAGCCACCTCAAGCACTACATAACTGAGTTTAGGGCAGTACTGGAGGTGCTTGGCATCAACTAGAGGGACAGACCACTTCCCTCTGCCTCCCTGACAGGGATCTGCACTGCATGCGCAGCATGCAGATTCAACGTGAAACTGGACAGATTCGTATCTAGGACCAGGGACCCTGGAGTGTTCACGGTGGATGTTCTGGTCATGCCATGGGATCAGTTATCCCTAATTTATGCCTTTCTTTGCAAATCTTCTGCCTTGACAGCTACCCTGTGTCCTGTAATGTAGGCCAAGAAAAGTATTCTAAACAAATAATCCAATTTTCCCAATCCTTCATGCTCTTGTTGATCCTTGTTAAAATTTCCTTTTTTGTTTTTTTTTTTCCCTTTTATAAATATTTGGAGTGATGACTGTATGCTGTACAAACTAGTGAAAACAACAAAAAAAAGTGCTAAAACAATATGAATAATACATAGCAATTGCCAACTGCCATTTTTGACAGTAATTGCCAGCAGTGGGGGTATCAATGGCTGGACATAAGAGATTTGTCCTAGAAACTTTGTTGGTGTTTTCTAGAATGCTACATCTACATTTTAGGCCCAAAGTGGTTAAAATAACTGCTTGAGGACCACTCGTCCACAGTACGTTGGTACACTACTGGTACATCGCTGCCTGCTTTTGGGGTTAGGGGCACGTGCACACGCGTCCCCCCGCCGACACCCACTGTGAATATACACAGCAGGTGTCTGTCAGCAGACCCCAGGCAATGATTCATGGCCGGGACCTGCTGATCTGCTGTCCAGGCAATGTTCTTAATACAGTGACCGTGTATAGTATTATCACTGATCACTGTATTGGTGTTACTAGTGATGTCAGTGGCAGTTAGACAGTCCCCCCCCCTCCCCAGCCTCAGTTAGTGTCAGATCGCCCACCGCAGTATCACGGTCCCATTATAAGCCCCTGATCACCACCATTAGTAGTATAAAAAGTAAATAAATAAAAATTCCAATATACATCCTATAGATGCTATAACTGTCATGCAAACCAATCAATATACACTTATTGGGATGTTTTTTTTTAATTTCTGGTCATTTTGTTTATAAAATAAATAAAAACCCCAGTGGTAATCTCCACGAGCAGGGCCATCATATTCCTTCTGTACTGAAACGTATTGTAATTGTACTGTCTCCCTTTTATCTTAGAGCGCTCCATAAACTGTTGGCGCTATATAAATCCTGTATAATAATAATAATCAAATACCACCAAAAAGAAAACTCTAATTGTGTGAAAAAAAATATATATAAATCTAGTTTGGTAATTGCGCGGTTATGCAGTGCTTTACGCAGTTAAAGTAGCGCAGTGCTAAATAGCAAGAAATGCCCTGGTCATGAAGGGGGTAAAACCTTCTGGAGCTGAAGTGGTTAACCACTTACTATCCAGGGTAATTTTTTTTTTTAATTTTTCACACACGTTAAAATCAGCATTTTTTGCTAGAAAATTACTTTGAAACACTCCCTAAGCATTCTATTTTTTGAAAGCATAGGACCTTGAGAACAAAATGGTGGTCGATTTATTTTTTTTATGCCACATGATATTTGAGCGGCTTTTTATTAACCGCAAATTTTCAGGAAAGAATACACTAAAACCAATTTTAGTCCACAGAAGCATATTATAATACCCAATTTGGTATTGGTAAAAAGTAAATAAAATCACGTAAAAGTGATTGAGGAGCTGTAAAGCTGCCCAGGTCACTTTTACTGAAAAAAAAAAACCACACTGCAGCTACATCTATGAGTTTGTTATAGCTGCTTGCTGACTGGACATTTTTCCATGCTCAACAATGAGCAGGTGGTTGACATTGATGAACAGACTATATTAAATATAAAGTACTGATAGAATGCATGTGGAAAGCCAGCAACATGATCATTCAGATGGCTTGAGGAGTTTTAGAACATTGCTTAATTCTTATGTTTCTATTGATTTAAAAAAAAAAAAAAATTCTAATTTCTATTTATTTATTTTTTTACTAAATGGGGATATGTCATTTAATCAAGCTAAATATGTATATTCTCCTGTATCTGCATACTGATTTGAATGATGACTGTATTTCATGTAAGAAATTGTACCCAAAAATTTAAGTGATCTTGATCTTTTCAAACATTTTATTGGTTTCAAACTGTTTCCTAAAATATACTGATAGGATAGTGGAATTATATAGCACGATTATTTCACTGCTATACACGTGTTCTATTTTGTCATCAGGTGTACTGTGTGCTTTGAGGTTATGTCTGTTGGAGGTATCTTCTGTCTCACTGTCGATTTCCCAGGCTGAGCTTGCCTCTACTTGGTGCAGTCTACTTTTGGAATTATTGGGTTTGTTGCAGGAGATTACATCCTTTATCCTGGGCATGCTGCACAAAACATTTCAGCGGGAGACATCAGGTGAGCTATACAAACGTATGATTTTTTTTTTTTTTTTTTCGTTATTCTGAATATGGGACATTTTTATGTGCATGCTATAAGATTTCTTTAAAGGGACACTGTAATGTGGGAATCACGATAGCTGCTGTTACTGAAACTTATTTTTGAGAGTGTTAATTCTTTGGTTGTCATGTTGAGGTTTTGGCTTCAGTGCATCTGGGTGACTCAAAACATCATCAGTCAGACACAGCAAGGCAACTAGCTTTTTCTTTTCAGGAGGCCAGCAATGGTAGCCCATACTTCCCATGTGAAAATGACATGACAGGAAGCAAAATGTTTTATTTAGGCTCTGATAGACTGCTAACCTTTGTGCTACTTTATAGTTTTCAGCTGTGTATATGAAATGGTAGAATGATTTAGAAGATTCCAGTTTCCATTTGGGCCTTAGGTATTTTGATTCATGTTGGCATCCCTATAAATAAAATTCATTGACATTTTTAAGCTTTAGACTTGGCTTTCACCTGTAAACACTAGTCTAAATAGCATTTGTGCAAGTAAGAGTTTACAAATCATCTGCAAAGCTTTCAGCCAGCTTTAAGCTTTGGCACCCTTTAACTTCAGTAATGGGATACTAATGTACATCTTAAGATTGACGGCTGTCACGTTAGACAAGCTGTTGCAGGTTTTCACACATGCTTTATTGGTACTTTGAGCTCATTGAAAGCATGTAGTACTTCGTTTTGTTGATCCTCCTCTGTCTCCAGTCCCAGCTCAACTCCCGTTTTATTGCTCCCATGTTGGGCCTTACGTATGACATCTGCTAGTTTCCCCTGCTCCAGTCCCACAGTTTTGCTGATCATCTGCAGCTCCGTTCTCGCTCACCGGTCCCTATTTATCTTCTGCTATAACGTTCCCACATTGCGCATCATATGTGCAGTCTGCTAGTTGCTCCTCTCCAATGTGGTCCACGCTAATTATTCTGCTTTTCCATGCTGCACACTAAATGTGACATTTGTAGCAGACACTCCCTAGATATACACGAGTCAGAAGTGACTGCTGATGACTTCTTTACGGTTCGCTTGTTGGTTTCCCAGTGCATCCTGGGATATCTCATACCTCCAAAGCAAAGCTAACTCTGAATAAGTGCTCCTAACAGTTGTAGGTGCTCTTAGGGAGCGCTGTTTTAGATTTCTTTTGAAGTCTTTTGAAGATAGTTTGAAACACCAAGTAAGCAATATTGGGTATAAGGCTTGGTTCACATATGTGCACGTGGTTCCACTGCGGATCCGCATGAAAATCCGTGCAGCCGCACCACCAGCACCGAGGAATGCAGACCCGCGGGCGGGTGCCATTAGTTCTAATCAAATTCAAATGAATGGGCTCTTGTGCCCTTGCAAAATGCAGCCTGCACAGCCGCATATATGTGGACCAGGGCTAACTTCTGAAGCACAGCAGTGGAAGCTTAACAGTGTGTAAATGGCTGTAGGGTAACCATTTTATTTAGTAATAGCTGCTTTGATTGGCATTGAGTGCTTTAAAAATGTTAATGAGGCCTACGGATTCCCTGTTAAAACCGGTATTACATCCCCAACTAAGGCCTCCCATGCTTTGAAATTTAAATGCCCACTAACACACCTATTGCATTAAGATGCGTTTTTGATGTGCCTATAACACAATTTTAATGCGTTTCTAGATGCTTTCTCTGCATTATTTCTTTTTACTATTGAATGGGTTTTTTGTACTATCATCTCAGCTTGTAACAATTCTAAATGAAATGCAAATGTCAGAGACATTTTTGACCCATTTATATTAACAGTGGTGAAGCTCTGCATCATTCAATCATGTGCAAGTAAAAAGGCTGTTCTTTCTATTTTTCCTTCTGTGAGATTGGATATTATTTGCAAAGTGAATTTTCACCACATTCATTAGGCTCTGGGGAAAATGAATTTGCAAAGTGAACAGCCTAATTGACTTTAGCAAATCAACCCCAGTAAGTGTGCAGAACTGGGAACCCAAGCACAGATATCGCACCAATAGATTCCTTCAGTTGTAAGACACTGTCAGGTGGTTTACCAATCCAGCTATTTGGTCATGAGAAAGATCTCATGAAATTTGAAAATTTGCTCTATTGTTAGAAAAATACTGCATTCAAAATTTGTAAAGTCACTTTTCTGAGGTTGAAAATAAATGCAGTATTCATTGTTTGCCAGTTACAGAATACTTTTTGCTAATATTGCAACATGTGTGATCAGCAATGGTACCTTGTCACGCAGGTATAGCAGCTCCTTCGTTTGAAGATATGGGCAATGCTGTCCGTACCTTGATTGCACATGGGAAAGGTCAGGAGGAAGTACAACGAGATATTCTGCTTTCAGAGGAACACAGCCTCATCATGACTTGTTTCTGGGTCTCATTAAAGGTAGGAAGGCCAAGAAGCATTATAACCTTGTTTGAGCAATTTGACAACGCAGAGATCTGCTCATCATTTCTCTACTCTTTATGGCAATCTAACAGGAGATTGGAATGTTCCTTGGGCCGCTAGTGGAGAAACTGATCTCTGGCTCTACTCCTCTGATCCCCTTCTCTGCAGTACAAGACTCTATGGCTGTATATCATGATATATTCATGAGATGTCGGCACTGGGTAAGTATACAAGCATATTACCAATTAACCACTTTCCCACTGCCTTATAGCAGATATACTGCTACATGGCGGCAGGGGTGCGCACAATCGTTCGTGTGTGTGTGTGTGTGTGTGTATGTATGTATGTGTGTGTATATATATATATATATATATATATATATATATATATATATGTGATTTTGCATTTCCGGGTAAGGGGGCGTGCGCACGGCTTTCAATCACTGGGTCCCAGCCGGTGATTACTCACCGGCACCCGGTGATGGTAGAGCATTACCAGCGGAGGAATAGAACTATATGTAAACAATACAGTTTTGTCCCCTGTCAGCTCCTCCACACTGCTTTGCATGGCTCTGCATAGCAGAGCCATAAAAAGCAGTGTGCTTACAGTTGAAAGCACTAACACAGCGCAAATTAAAAAAACGCACAGGCGATCAAATTTCACCAAAAGAAAGCTGTATTTGTGGGGAAAAAAAGGACGTAAATTTCATTTGGGTGCAGCATTACATGACCGTGCAATTGTCAAAGTACTGCAGCTCCGTATATAGGAATATACGTAATAAAAGAACCTTGAATAAGATGGTGCATCATGAAGGGGTTGTAGAGTTGCACAGCTCTGGGTTTTCTACCTATCCTTTCCACTAGAATGACAAACTTTAATATTACCAAAACCAATACTCCACTAATTCTGTTACTTAAAATGCAGCAGTGCTTTCTCAAACAAAACACTTCATTGTTGCATAATTATTATGAATAATGCAGGATATTACACATTTCTGTGGTTTACCTAAATACTATAAAGCCGTTTTATGTTTTTCAAATTAAGGCATTCCATTGTTTTTTGTTTTTTTTAAAAATGTGTACACAGAAATTCTTAATTCTTCATTATCCAGCTGCTGATTTTGAGTTCTGATGTGTTTTGTTTGTTTTGCAGGGGGCTGTAGATGGCTGCAGTGCAGGATTTACCCGACTTTGCACTGCATTGTTTCATCATAAAGACTCAAAGTTGAGACATCTACCAAAGGAAATGATGGAACAGGTATAGGGCAAACTATTCACCAATATAAACCTAATCTTGTTTTTAAATGCGGTTTGATCCAGAAGAAGCAGAAACAAAACATGGAAGATTCGATATTAACTTAGCTGAAGAATAAATTCCTTTTATCAGATTAGTGTATATGGTTGAGCATTATTTTATTCAATAATGTAGTTGCATATGTTCATGAGCAAGTTGGGAATTGATCCCTTGGAAAATAACTCTTCGGTGAATTACAGTGACATGTCCACTTTTAAAAGACACAATATTTATGGTGAAGGTTTTGTCATGTTTATTAGCATTAGTGGGAGAATGATTGCTAGTTGTGTGTATTGTTTCATTAGAATTACTTAAAGCTCCAAAAGCAAGTCAAATGCAGTGTCGAACTTTTGATTTTCCTGAGTTGCTTAGATAATTTGCTTCAAGCTAATTCCAGGCTGTATATGTGTGCTTGAAGTTGCTTTGAATTCACATCTACTTACATGGGGAAGAAAAGCAGCTCAGGAACAACCAAAAATAATTGTACATGACGCCTTGGAGTTCCTTCAAATATACTTCTAAATGACATGCTCCTTAAATTTACAGGCATTGCTTGTGGCCCAGTCTCAGACCACACCCTCTGTCACTCGCAGAGCTGCTGGTTTTCCTGTTCTTTTGCAGTGTATCCTATCAGCTGAGGGATCACAACACCCACTGCTTGAAACATGTGTACTGTCCTTGCTAACATTCGCTAAAAAACCGCTCCCCACCAACTGGGACCAAACACGAGACCTGCCCCAGGTGAGAGAACCATTGAACCCCCATAGAATCACATTGTAAAGTAACAGAGAATAAGGCATTGAAAGGAAATGTTTGTACCATTCTGTTTTCTTTGTTTCAGGTTACAGCAGTTCACGCATTGCAGAGCATGCTGCGCTCAGCTAGTCTTCGCTCCACATTGCTCAACCATGCTGTTCCCATGATGTCTCTGGCACTCATCAGTCTGAGTTCCCCATGCTGGGCTATGCGTAATGCTGCTTTGCAGCTTTTCAGTAAGTTGTATAGTTTCTATCCTGTATATGTTGATAGTGTAAGTGAATGAACCGCAATAAAAATATAAACATATTCCCATTGCATCCAGCTGCTCTCACAGTTGGTATGTTGGAGTTATCTCGCAGTGATACGGATAGCACAGTACAGAGCACACTAAATGTCGGAGCTCTACTACGGCGATTTCCAGGCCTGCTGGATGTTCTGTTACAGGAATTGCATATAGCAAGAAAAAGGAAAATGCTGCACCCCAGTCTACATCCTATCCTCACCCTTCTTGCCAAGCTACAACCTGGAGGAGACACTGATACAAGGTGCCTATCTATTTCCTGTATATACTTTGTGAATGCTGGATGAGGTGACTAGATTGAGTGTTTTTCACTTATCTACAATGAATTTGGTCATCTAGAAAATTCCCTTATAAATACACCCTACTGAACAGAGCAGTGGTTAATGTGACTGTAAGTCTGGGTTCACATATATGCGGTGCGGTACATCGCATGTGTTTCGCATAGAAGCCGCACTGCATACCTGTGCAAATCACATGCGATTTGTGTGCGGTTCGATTGGAGCCATACATTTTGTATGGCTCCGCACCCGCACCATAAACATGCAGGACCCTTTTTTTGGTCCGCACTAGGATCTGATTGTATGTGTATTCACGCCTATGTGTACTGATTATGCACATCGCACCGCGTTTTGCGGACCGCTTTCTGGGGGATGTTAGCTTAACATACACACCCGCAGCGTCTCGCATGAACAGGGTGCGATTCTGATGCAGTGTGGAATTTGCACAGGAAATGCTGCAAATTCCGCACCACATCAGTGTGAACCAGGGCTAAAGCTTGGCTTTTTTCTATTAAAGTAACAAACATGGTATGCTTGCCTGCCCTGCATAATCGTTTTGCTCAGAGCAGCCCCGATCCTCATCTTCTGGGATCAAACCCCCCCTGGCACATTCTACTCCAACCCCCTTCCTCCAGAGCATGCCACTTGCTATGGGAGGGCACTTGTACGTGCTCGCTCCAGAGCCTTATGGCTCCTGATATAGTATCTGAGCCAAAGAGTAGCGAGAGACCACATTGCTGGATCGGATTCAGGCTCAGGTATGTATTTAGGGGGGCTGCGGGGGAAGCTGCATGCAAAATATTTTTTTTAACTTGCTACTTAGAATGCATTCAGGTAAAAAAAAACCTGCCTTTTCAACCACTTCAAAATCTGTACTCCTGTTTTGATGTTCTTTTATCATAATAAATTGTTTGCTTTCAGCTGTCTTATAGGGCTTTTATTGGAGCTGAGAAAAAACCCAATCTATGCAGTGCGTATTATTGCTGCTCGAGCTCTTGTGCCTGTCGTGCAGGAGAAGAATTGTTATAACTTATTACTTCAGCTTATACTGGATCTTCCACATGGAAATGAGCGAGTGTCTCATAACATGTTACATGGACAATTGCAGCACATATATGCTCTGCTGTCTAAAGTTCTAAAGGGAAACTGGTGAGTGTAAAGCCACAGAGTGCAACTTGATTGGATATTTTGTCACATATCTGTTGTTGCCAGCAACTACCTTTTATTGTTTTCAGATCTATCTATAATAAATATATATATACATACACATACACACACTATATTGTCAAAAGTATTGGGACGCCTGCCTTTTATACTCACATGAACTTTAATGGCATCCCAGTCTTAGTCCGTAGGGTTCAGTATTGAGTTGGCCCACCATTTTGTAGCTGTAACAGCTTCAACTCTTCTGGGAAGGCTGTCCACAAGGTTTAGGAGTGTGTATATGGGAAAGATTTGACCATTCTTCCAGAAGCGCATTTGTGAGGTCAGGCACTGATGTCAGACGGGAAGGCCTGGCTCGCAGTCTCCGCTTTAATTCAAGCCAAAGGTCTTCTATCGAGTTGAGGTCAGGACTCTGTGCAGGCCAGTCAAGTTTCTCCACCCCAAACTCGCTCATCCATGTCTTTATGGACCTTGCTTTGTGCACTGGTGCGCAGTCATGTTGGAAGAGAAAGGGGCCATACCCAAACTGTTCCCACAAAGTTGGGAGCATGAAATTATCAAAAATGTCTTGGTATGTTGACGCCTTAGGAGCTCCTTTCACTGGAGCTACTCAGGGGCCAAGCTCAACCCCACACCATAATCCCCCCTCCACCAAGCTTTACACATGGCACAGTGCAGTCATGCAAGTACTGTTCTCCTGGCAATCTCCAAACCCAGGCATGTCCATGGTGAGTTACCCAACTTTACTTTGGTGGTGGATTTTGGCACAATTTCTTTGAGAGCACCTGAATTTGAAAAGGATTTGTTTGGACATTTGAAGAAATTCAGAATTGGACATTTTTTTATATTCACAAATTTAATTATTTAAATTACTTATGCACTAAAAAATAGTTTTGCACATAATTTTGATATTATTTGATATTAATTGAGAATAGATATATATATCTTTTGCACTAATGTTTCTACACTAAATTAGGAATAGTTTGTGGTTTTAGCGCATTCCTTTATTTAAGTTATAGCACTAAGAAATTTATTTGGTTTCTTTGAGGTGGAATTGCTGCTTTAAAGTATTAAGGGTGTGGCGCTTTTATTACACTTGTGATATGTCCATGGGATTGCCAGACAGAGAAGCATGATTCATCACTCAGAGAACACATCTCCACTGCTGTAGAGTCCAGTGGCGGTGTGCTATACACCACTGCATCCAGCGCTTTGCATTGCACTTGGTGATGTAATGCTTGGATACAGCTGCTCAGCCATAGAAACCCATTCCATGAAGCTCTCTACACACTGTTGTGCTAATCTGAAGGCCACACGAAGTTTGGAGGTCTTTAGCTATTGACTCTGCAGACAGGGACTTCTGCGCACTGTGAGCTTCAGCATGCGCTGACCCTGCTCTGTCATTTTACGTGGCCTACCACTTGATGGCTGAGTTTCTGTTGTTCTCAGTTGCTTCCACTTTGTTATAATACCACTAAGAGTTGACCGTGGAATATAAATTTCACAGATGGACTTATTGCACAGGAGGCAACATGTCACGGTACCACACTTGAATTCAATGAGCTTCTGAGAGCGACCAATTCTTTCCAAATGTTTGTAGAAGCAGTCTGCATGCCTATGTGCTTGATTTTATACACCTGTGGCCATGGAGGTGATTGAAACACCTGAATCCAGTTATTAGGAAGAGTGTCCCAATACTTTTGGTAATTGTGTGTGTATGTATATATGTATATAAAGTCATGTTCAAAATAATAGCAGTCAGACGTCACTAACCTGATCACTGTTTTTGGTAGAAATTATATTTTCTACATGGCAAATAATTTATTAGCAGGTGTAGTAGAGTAATAGAAATCCAGCAGTCATGACATGCATGCTGCTGATTCTGTGTAATTGAATCACTAATTGAAAGGAGCATTTTCAAAATAATAGCAGTGTGGAGTTCTATTAGTGAGGTCATTCATTCTCTGAAAAACAGGTGGCAATTATTGCCCTTATTTAAGGAAGGAAGGCAGCAAATGTTGTACATGCTGGTTACAGTGCATTTCTCTCTGAAATGCTGAGGAAAATGGGTCATTCCAGACATTGTTCAGAAGAACAGCGTACCTTGATTAAAAAGTTGATTGGAGAGGGGAAAACATATAAAGAAGTGCAGAAAATGATAGGCTGCTCAGCTAAAATGATGGGAAATGCTTTAAAATGGCAACCAAAACCTGAAAGACGTGGAAGAAAGCGAAAAACTACCATTCGAATGGATAGAGGAATAACTAAAATGGCAAGGACTCAGCCAACAATCAGCTCCAGGAAGATCAAAGAAGGTCTAAAGTTACCTGTGAGTACTGTTACAATTAGAAGACGTCTATGTGAAGCCAAGCTATCTGCAAGAAGCCCCCGCAAAGTCCCACTGTTGAAAAAAAGACGTGCTGAAGAGGTTACAGTTTGCCAAAGAGCACATTGACTGGTCTAAAGAGAAATGGCGCAACATTTTGTGGACTGATGAAAGTAAGATTGTTCTTTTTGGGTCTAGTGGCCGGAGACAGTTTGTCAGACAACCCCCAAACACTGAATTCAAGCCACAGTACACGGTGAGGACAGTGAAGCATGGTTGCGCAAGCATCATGATATGGGGATGTTTCTCATACTACGGTGTTGGGCCTTTTTATCGCATACCAGGGATCATGGATCAGTTTGAATACATCAGAATACTTGAGGTTATGCTGAAGAGGAAATGCCCTTGAAATGGGTGTTCCAACAAGACAACGACCCCAAACACACCAGTAAACGTGCAACATCTTGGTTCCAGACCAACCAGATTGACGTTATGGAGTGGCCAGCCCAATCCCTGGATCTTAATCCAATAGAAAACTTGTGGGGTGACATAAAAAATGCAGTTTCTGAGGCAAAACCAAGAAATAGAGAAGAACTGTGGAATGTAGTCCAATCATCCTGGGCTGGAATACCTGTTCATAGGTGCCAGAATTTGGTTGACTCCATGCAACACAGATGTACAGCAGTTCTCAGAAACAGTGCTTATACAACTAAATATTCTTTGATTCAAAGGAAAGCAAAATCTTCAAACATTTTTCAGTTTATATAGTGAATGTTTGAGTTTGTAAAGAAGAATACAAACACTGCTATTTTTTTGAACAGTCTAATATTCACTTTTCTTCAATTTTTTTAGAGGAACAACACAAATTTGATATTTTTCTTCATGTTTTGATTTGGAATAGAATGTGTAGTGTTCCCAATGCATTTGTGTGTATGGAAATAAAAGCTATTAGAAGGATTTTGAGCTTCATTCACTTTGTTCAACACACTGCTATTATTTTGAACACAACTGTATATATAGGAAATTGGGAATTCTATAAAATTAAACTATACTACTTGGGGATAAAGAAACAATTCTGCAGTGTTTTAATATATTTTACAGTACTGACATGAACTAGAGGCAGATTTGATGCGGCACCCCAGACTTTTTTTTCTTAAAGTGGAAAAGTCTGAAAATTTAAGTCCTGCTAGATCACTTCAAGCTGGCCCCTTTTGAAGGTATAGCTATGTAAAACATTAAAAATAAGTGCCTATACTGTTTAAAATCCAGTAATATACTTTCTCACCCTGCTCTGAACATGCTCAATTGCTGTCTATTTTTCAGAACTGTGCTGAAAATGTAGAGGCCAATCTGCTGACAGCCTAAAGATTTACTGCTGCTCTGGGCTTCAGCAAAGTGGCATCCTCCAGCAAGAAGACACAGGAGCAATGCTGGAGCAATTTACAGCACACCCTCATTTTTTGGCAGTATGATTATTAGTATGAAATTATGTTCCTTGCTAAAGAACATTATCAAGTTGCTATGTATAAAGTTCCACTTGTGTAAAGTGGACCAGGTTTTCGAATCTCGGTCAGGATTACATTGTCTGCATCTCCAGTTGGACGATTTCTTCATATCCCAGTGCCAAAAAGGAATAAGTCTTTACCAGGGGAGCACAGACCACAAGAAATAACTGACAGTGGTTTTTGCATTTCCCAACTCTCACGAACAAATATATATATATATATATATTTTTTTTTTTTTTTTTTTTTTAAATATATTCTCTATCTCTATGTTGTTATTGGAGAAATGTTGCTCACTTCATGTCCATTTAAAGTATACTGTATGGTTACCTTGTACAACAACCCAATCAGTTTTTTGGGTGTTTTGTTTTTTTACTTTTTTTATGTGGGTGATCACATGCCCTCTCTTCTCAGCTGCATAAGGGACTTGGAGAGGTGTGGGTGGAGACTGCAGGGGGTATGTCAACACTGATCTTCCCTGTGAAGAGCTGTGCAAGGGCATATCAGTACAAGCAGGCTGTGCTCCCAGCACTGCCAGAAAACTGACCACGCTAGGAAGGATGTGCTTCTATGCCTAGCATGTCAGTTTGTAATAGGAGAACAGGGGAACTGGCAGGAACACCAAGGATTTGTGTGTAACAAGAAGAAATACAAGAGAACAGGATACTTTTTAACACAAGTACATGGTACAACAAACACATACCAGGAATATGAAATGTTAGGTTAACATACACTTTATCCATTCACTTTTTTTGTACTGCTTGCCATACAGTACCTGGCTTTGCTCAAGAAACTGATCAGACGTGATTACTGCTTTTAAAGTTTTTATACGGGTATGGGAAATAAATATGTCATACAAATGTGTGTGTGTGTGTGTGTGCATCAGTCTCCAGAAACTTCCAGTAAGCTGGTACATTTCTGCTATCCAAATTTGTGTGGAAGATCACAGTCAGAGAAGCAAGAAGCTGTTATTAGGTTGGATGCGCCAACATTTTTATTAAAGATAGATGCTGCTTGTACATCCACCTCCCTACTGTATTGAGTAGCTATGATTGAATTTTTCTCTGTGAATGATTGTCTTTTCATTTTATTTCAGTATATCAGAAAGTGCACGAGAGGAAGTAGCCCAGCACCTTCTTCCAGTGTTCTGGCTGATCTCCCCACTTCAGAAGTGCCCACTTATACGACATGCATTCCTGGATGTCCTGTCACTGTTGTCACCTCATTGTGGAGAGGATTTTGCCACACAAGTTCTGGCAGCTGTCTGCAAGGAGTTGAGTGCAAAGGAGCCATTCATACAGGTGAGAGCATTTAGTAAGAAACCAGTAGATTTATGATTTTTTTTTTATTTTTTTTTTTTAACTTGTGTAGTAAAAACTTTTTTTTTTTTTCTTGAGGCAGTCTTTCAGTCTATACATTCATAAAGCTGTTGTCCTATTTCATTTATACAGGTGGGAGCTGAGGCTTACCATGAGGCATGTGTGCGGCACCTCTGCAGTGAAGCTTCTAGCCCATTAGGCCACAAAGCCTCCGATTATGTGTGCCATCTTCTGCTGGAAGGAAACACAGCTGTGCTTAAGTGGTTGAATGATCAACAGTTAGGAGATATTCCCACTGCTCTGGGCCATTCCCTTAGAGACATACTACAGGTATGAAAGGTTAAAAAAAAAAAATGTTAGAGCGGGTTCACATTGGTGCCCTGCAGTACGATTCATGAGCTGTGTTAGGTGCACTCCCATTGACTTCTATTAGACCATGCGTTTTCATGAAAGCACATCAATGTCCTGCATGCTGCATCTTTGATGTCGTTTTAGAAAACACACAATCTAATAGTCAGTGGGAATCGCATGGAAAATCTTCTTTGCTTGCCAGTGTTTCATTTCTCAACTTCATTCAAAAGTTTAGTATTGAATAGAGCAAAGAAGGGGTTGAATTTTTGCTTTTTATTGCTTACTTTGTCCCTGCTTTTTATTGCTTACTTTATCACTTTTTACTTATGTTTAAATTCCAGAATATATTATACAACATGTTGGGAGAAGATCACTCTTTAAATCTCAGACTTTATTTAGAGAGCTATGTCCATCTGCACAGAGTTTGTCCTTCTCTCCCTGTTCACCGCCCCCCCCACACCAAGAACACCAAGTGCACCAATATCCTCCTCCACCTTTTAGAGTCTAGAAAAGGAGGACCTCAACTCCAAGGCTATGCACTTTCCACGCTCAGCTTGCTGCTGGCACATGGGTAACTAAATGTCTTATACTGGTGTTTGTAAATGTTCATAGGAAATCAGAGAAGAGACTTATATTGAATTTACACCAATGCATTTGTAAGCTGCACAGTGTGTGTACCATGTAATGCATTTGAATGCATTTTGTAAGGAGGTTAGTACAGCTGGTCAGGGGAATTTTTTTTATATATAGTGTGTGTATGTGTGTGTGTGTGTGTATATATGTGTGTGTGTGTGTGTATATATATATATATATATATATATATATATATATATATATATATATATATATATATATATATATATATATATATATATATATATATATAATGTATGCTCAGCATAAATGAGTACACCCTTTTTGAAAAGTAAGATTTTAATCAATATCTCAATGAACACAAGAACAATTTCCAAAATTTTGACAAATCTGAGTTTTATAGAACATTTGTTTAGCTCATTACATGAAAGTAAGGTTAATAATATAACTTGGCTTACAAAATCTTCAGGCTTACTCAAATTAGTTGATGTAACAATGAATACACCCCACATCTAGTATTTTGTTTGACTTCCATGATTTGTGAGGACTGCACCAAGTCTTCTAGGCATGGAATGAACAAGTTGGCGACATATTGCAACATCTATATTTTTCCATTCTTCAAGAACAGCCTCTTTTAGAGCCTGGATGCTGGATGGAGAGTGATGCACAACCTGTCTCTTCAGAATTCCCCATAGGTGTTTGATTGGGTTCAGATCAGGAGACATACTTGGCCACTTAATCACTTTCACTCTGTTCTTCAGAAATGCAACAGTGGCCTTAGAGGTGTGTTTTGGATTGTTATCATGTTGGAAAAGTGCACGACGACCAAGAGCACGGAGTGATGGTAGCATCTTCTATTTCAATATAGAGCAGTACATCTGTGAATTTATGATACCATCAATGAAATGCAGCTTCCTGACACCATCAGCACTCTTGCAGCCCCACAGAAGGACACTGCCACCACCATGTCTCACTGTAGGCACCATGCATTTTTCTTTGTAGTACTCACTTTTGTGACGGCATACAGTTTTGAAGCCATCAGTTCCAAAAACATTTTTTCTTGGTCTCATCACTCAAGAGTACAGAGTCCCAGTGGTCTTCTTTTTCAGCATGGGCACTGCCAAATTCTAGGCGGGCTTTTTTGTGCATGGGCTTTAGGAGAGGCTTCCTTCGTGAACAACACCCATGCAAGTCATTCCTCTGCAGTGTACGCTGTGTTGTCACAGTAAACAATCACCCCAGTTTGGCTTTTTACTTCAGCTAACTGCAGTGAATTTTCATGGTGATTTTCTTCAACTCTTCTCATCAGAAGACGCTCCTGTCGAGATGTTAACTTCCATGGATGGCCTGGACGACTCTGTGAGATGGTTGCAGTTCCATCTTTGTATCACTTTTTTCTACAGTATTTGCTGATCTTCTTGTAGTCTTGTAGTTTTCTTTCTCAGACCTTATGACATTTCTCTTCCTTGTGGTGCCATTGCTGACAGCATGAAATGGGAAGGAGTTTTCTTTAAGTAACACCCTTTTATAATCAACTGTCTGCTGGACACCTGTTTAATGAATAATTAGACTCACCTAGTTGAATTCTTGTTAATTATGATTTTGTTGTCTAAAATTTACTCCTAAGACTTTCATTGGGGTGTATTCATTTTTGCAACATTGTCTTTGAATGAATTTGCCAGGAAAAATACTTTTTTTGTGTGTGCAAATGAACAAATCGTGTTTGCAATCAATGGCCATATTTGTGGAAGTATTTTGTAGTATAATGTCCCATACAAAATGTTGATTCTGAAAGGAAAGTAAAGGTTTTCTGATAAATCTGTTGGGGTTTACTCATGTATGCTGAAAACTGTATGTACGTGTGTGTGTGTGTGTGTGTGTGTGTGTGTGTGTATGTATATGTGTGTATTATATATATATATATATATATATATATATATATACATACACACACACACACACTCACACATATGTATCTGTACTTACATCTGAGGGAAAGATCTAAACACACTGAAGCAGCAGAACTTGTAGAAATTTAATAATTTAATATTTGTGTCATTCTCAAAACGTTTGGCCATGACTGTATACACCCCCCCCACAATTTTTATATATATATATATATATATATCTCCCATGACTACATGGATCATGCTGCTGCTCAGGTGAAATGGCAGGAATTCCATACCCAAACATAACCCCTCCCAGCTCAGCTATGCCTCAGTTTAACCACTTGCCTACCAGGCACTTATACCCCCTTATTTACCAGGCCAATTTTCAGCTTTCAGCGCTACTGCACTTTGATTAACAATTGCGCGGTCATGCAACATTGTACCCATATGAAATTTTGATCATTTTTTTCTCACAAATAGAGCTTTCTTTTGGTGGTATTTAATCGCCACTTTACTTTTTGCGCTATAAATAAAAAAAGTGCAAAAAATTTGAAAAAAAAAAAAAGTTTCTTTGTTTCTATTATAAAATTTTTCAAACAGGTAATTTTTCTCCTTCACTGATGTGCGTTGATGAGGCAGCACTGATGGGCACTGATAGGCAGCACTAATGAGGTGTCACGGATAGGCGGCACTAATATGCAGCACTGATAGGCGGCACCGATAGGTGACACTGATGATGGGTACTGATAGACGGCACTGACTGGCATCACTGCTGGGCACTGACTGGCGGCACTGGCTGGCACAACCGCTGGGCACTGACTGGCAGCACTGCTGGGCTGCACTGGTGGGTGGCACTGGTGGGCACAGGTGGGTGGCACTGGTGGGCACAGGTGGGTGGGCACAGGTGGGTGGCACTTCTGGGCACAGGTGTGTGACACTGCAGAGTGGCACAGGTGGGTGCACTGCTGGGCGCAGGTGGGTGATCTGCTGGGCACAGGTGGGCGGAGCTAGTGGGCGCACTGCTCGGAACAGGTGGGCGGAACTTGCGGGTGGCACTGCTGGGCACCGATCATCAGGGCACTGATCATCAGTGCCCTGATGATCGGTGCCGATCCTCGCTCTGACAACTGCCAGTTCTCGGCAGTACTTTCCTCACGATCTGACAGCGTGAGGAAAGTGCAGCCAAGAACCGGCACTTGCATTTCCCTGTGATCAGCGTGTCATTGGACACCGCTGATCACGTGGTAAAAGGCCGCTGTGATTGGCCTTTTACCACATCACGTGATCAGCTGTGTCCGTAGGACACAGCGATCACGGAGATAGCCGGGTGCGCGCCCCCTGGGGCGCACAGGAGAGCGCGTTCTGGGAGGACGTCATATGACGTCCACCCAGAACTGGCCGGCCGCAGTGCAGCCGTCATTCGGCTATCTGCGGTCGGCAACTAGTTAAAAAAAAAAAAAAAAAGCGGTCATACTTCCCTAAGTGGATGCCACCTCCAAGTCTAAGAACTGGCCTTCTGCTCTGGCCCCTCGAGTGCTCACTGAAGCTCCAAGCTGAGCGGCTTGCTCAGGGTTTTAGCTGCGTGCTGAAAGGCTGAGCCAGCTGTGGGGCAGGCATCTCTGCAGATCCAAACATTATTGTTTGGATCTCTGCAGAGCCTGAAGCGGCTGTGTGATGTTAGCCGACAACGGGCTTGTTTTGGTGATTTCTTTGGGGGGACTTCATGGCATCAGCAGATATCAAGGATGCCAACCTACACATTTGGATTTTCCGGTGTCACCATCGGTTTCTGCGATACCCAGTGGAGAATTACCAATACTAGTTTGTGGTATTGCTTTTAAGCCTGTTCATGGATTGTTAACCAAAGCGTTGGTTTTGATTCTGGGTTGTTGAGGACCTGTGATATATCCATTATGGAATACCTGAACAGCCTGCTTTTCGGGTAGCAATCAGACCAGCAACTGATGTTAAATGTACAGCAGATGGTCCTGCAAATGTTTGGTAGGGTGCTTAACTTTCAGAGGTCCACTTTGGTTTTGACAAAATGGGGTTGATTTAGTAAAGCTGGAGAGTGCAACATGTGGTGCAGCTCTTCATAGAAACCAATCAGCTTCCAGTTTTTTTTTATTCATATATATATTCATATATTCATGCAAAAGTTTTTTGATATACTTTATTGTACAAAATTATTATTAAAAAATACGTTACAGCTTAAAATCATACTAATGGCTCTGATAACTGTTCCAAAAATATATAATCCCTTAGGGTTACAGCAATACAATGTTCCCAAAAAGCTCCAAAGCATTTTGTTCATTTCAATTTAAGATCTTCAGGGGATATGAAAACCAAAGGGATCATTAAATGAATGTATTTAAAGTTAATAGGAAATCATATGTAAAGTCATCAATAATAATACAGTCTCCGTTTTTCATGGCGTTTAAAGTAGGATTGCATGATCCAACATTCAATGGTGTGAGCAAATCGGGAGGACAAGAGTGGTCACATGTGCATCTCACGATATTGGCGCCAGAGAGGGAAAAACAGACCACTCTCCCATATCCTTCTATAAAATCATCGTATGAGAAAACATAGATGTTTTCAACAAAGAATACTGGTGTGCCTCAACTTGAGGCAACCTGAACTGATGTATAAGCCAGGCTGCTTCAGTGACGCAATAAGTGGATAAATATCAGTTGAGAGTCTCTCCACCATCATTGTACGTACCAAGCTGGAATGCATCGGGGAGAAAACAGAAACCAGCCCAATGGGGAAGAAAAACAATCCTGATTTAAGTATTAAGTAAAAAAGATTAGGTAAAATACACACACACCACACAAAAACACGAGGCAACAAACTGACAGAACCAAAACAGAAACCAAAACAAAATTAACTTTTTTCAGTTTTGTTATGTTGCAATCTGATACTACAGTTGTTTAAATTCATTTTTCCTCAATCTACACTCCGCGCTCTAGAATGACAATACAGTGCCTTGAAAAAGTATTCATACCCCTTGAAATTTTCCACATTTTGTCATGTTACAACCAAAAATGTAATTGTATTTTATTGGGATTTTATGTGATAGAACACCACTGTGAAGTGGATGGAAAATGATAAATGGTTTTCAAAATTTTTTACAAATATCTGAAAAGTGTGGCGTGCATTTGTATTCAGCCTCCTTTACTCTGATACCCCTAACTAAAATTTAATGGAACCAATTGCCTTCAGTTCTCACCTAATTAGTAAATCGAGTCCACCTGGGTGTAATTTAATCACAGTATAAATATAGCAGTTCTGTGAAGCCCACAGAGGTTTGTTAGAGAACATTAGTAAACCAACAGCATCATGAAGACCAAGGAACACACCAAACAGGTCAGGGATAATGTTGTGGAGAACTTTAAAGCAGACTTAGGTTATAAAAAAAAAAAATATCCCAAGCTTTAAACATCTCACAGAGCACTGTTCACTCCATCATCCGAAAATGAAAAGAGTATGGCAAAACTGCAAACCTAAGAAATGTCCGTCTACCTAAACTGACAGGCCGGGCAAGGAGAGCATTAATCAGAGAAGCAGCCAAGAGGCCCATGGTACTCTGTAGGAGCTGCAGAGATCCACAGCTCAGGTGAGAGAATCTGTCCACAGGACAACTATTAGTCGTGCACTTCACAAATCTGGCTTTTATGGAAGAGTGGCAGGAAGAAAGCCATTGATGAAAGAAAGTCCTGTTTGCAGTTTGTGAGAAGCCATGTGGGGGACACAGCAAACATGGGAGAAGGTGCTCTGGTCAGATGAGACCAAAATTTACCTTTTAGGCCTAAATGCAAAACTCTGTGTGGCAGAAAAATAACACTGCACATCACCCTGAACTCACCATCCCCACATGGTGGTGGCAGCATCATGTGGGGATGCTTTTCTTTAGCAGGGACAGGGAAGCTGGTCAGAGTTGATGGGAAGATTAGATACAATCTCTTAGATTGTAAGCTCCAAGGAGCAGGGGCCTCCTAACCCTCTTGTATTGAACTGTACTGTTGCTGTATTGTCTCCCACTATATTGTAAAGCGCTGAGCAAACTGTTGGCACTATATAAATCCTGTATAATAAAAGATGGATGGAGCCAAATACAGGGTAATCTTAGAAGAAAACCTGTTAGTCTGCAAAAGACTTGAGACTGGGGTGGAGGTTCACCTTCCAGCAGGACAATGACCCTAAACATACAGCCAGAGCTACAATGGAATGGTTTAGATCAAAGCATATTCATGTGTTAGAATGGCCCAGTCAAAGTCCAGACCTAAATCCAATTGAGAATCTGTGGCAAGACTTGAAAATTCCTGTTCGCAGATGCTCTCTAGCCAATCTGACAGAGCTTGAGCTATTTTGCAAAGAAGAATGAGCAAAAATGTCACACTCTAGGTGTGAAAAACTGGTAGTCATACCCAAAAAGACTTGCAGCTGTAATTGCAGCGAAAGGTGGTTCTACAAAGTATTGACTCAAGTGGGCTGAATACAAATGCACACCACACTTTTTAAATATTGATTTGCAAAATGTTTTGAAAACCATTTTATCATTTTCCTTGCACTTCACAATTATGTGCCACTTTGTGTTGGTCTATCACATAAAATCCCAATAAAAAACATTTGGTTGTAACATGAAAAATCTGAAAAATTTCAAGGGGTATGAATAATTTTTCAAGGTGCTGTAAATGCAAATTTATGCAAAAGGAAAAAATGAAACATCACATTGACATAAGTAATCAGATCCTTTGCAACAACACTTGAAATTTAGCTCAGGTGCCTCCCTTTTCTCTTGTTTGTTGTGGAGATGTTTTTACACCTTGATTGTAGTCCACCTGTAGTAAATTAAATTGATTGGACATGATTTGGCACACGTTTCTCTATAAAAAAAAAAACTTCACAGCTGACCATGTATACTGTTGAGAACAAAAGCCATAAGGTCAAAGGAACTGCCTGCAGAGCTCAGAAATAGTTATTGAAAGGCTACAAAAAAAATTCTGCTGCTCTAAAGGTTGCCAGGAGCACAGTGGCCTCCATAATTCTCAAATGGAAGAAGTTTGGCACAACCAGGACTCTTCAAAAAGCTGGTTGCCCTGCCAAACTGAGCATTTGGGGGAGAAGGGCCTTGGTAAGAGGGGTGACCAAGAACCCAATGGTCACCCTGACTGAGCTCCAGAGATCCTGTGTGGAGATGGGACAAAATTCCATAAGGACAACCATCACTGCACCCTTCCACTGATCTGGGCTTTATGGCAAAGTGGCTAGACAGAAGGCTCTCCTCAGTGCAAAACATATGAAAGACCTCTTGGAGTTTGCAGAAAAGCTTTCATTCAGCTGAAGCAATTTAAAATTGCATCATCTATGGCTTGATTTGGACTAGCAGATATAGATGGACTTGACTAACAAAACGAAGCTTAACTCCAGCTAACATTTTATAGGCAGTTACAGCAAGAGGTTTTACATAAAGGAATAAAATCTGACCATTGTAAGTACCTCAGTGGTAAACGATTTGTCTCAGCCCTCTACCAGCTACTTTGTCTGGACAGCTTGGTCTGTTAAAGAACTTGAAAAATAACAGACTTACTGGTTTTATCACCAGGTGAAAATAAAAGAAAAAAGGCCTAAAAAAAGAAAACTAATATATCTGCTACATTTAAGGATTGATAAACTGGTTTGTATCTTTTTTTTTTTTTTTTTCTTGAGTTGCATCTCAGCACCAAGAAACAGTACAGTTATCTTTCATACCAACAGGTTAAAGCAGAGTTCCAGTTGAATAAAAAAAAAACAAAAGTCAGCAGCTACAAAAACTGTAGCTGCTGACTATTAAAATACAGACACTTACCTGTCTTTTGGTCCATCGGTGTCCTCACCATGGCTGGTTTCACTGGCCGTCTTCTCTCCTCGGCACTGAATTCCTTAGTCTGGGCACCTGGCTGTGACAGCTTGCGGTTTCACAGCCGTGTGCCCACTGCGCATGTGCAAGAAGTGCTGCACTTTGTGAATGGTCCCGTAGTCTTCTGGGACCTGTCACGTGTCCCAGAAGACTACGGGGAGGGAGGGGGAAGGACGATTTCTGTTTCCAGTCGCCTCAGGCAATTGCAGTGGAAGTGGGAGCGGGTACCTGTCAAATTTGGGTACCCGCTTCCCAAAGGTTCCAATCTTTAACAGGGAGCGGGGGACCAAGCATTAAAGCGGAACTTCTCCTTTTGGGTGCAGCTGCGCTTTAAGATATAATGCTGTATGGTGTAGAAGAGTCCTAGGTATATTGCAAAGCGTGAACCAAAAGAGAACGTATTCATAGTCACTGATTTGTCAAATGTTAAGTATATTTTGATAATTATTTTGTCACTTAGAGGTTGAAGCTTTTGGGTCTTGAGCACAGAACCCCAGGCCACTTTAGTATACTATCCACTATCTTCCTTTTTTTTTTTTTTGCTGCCAGAAGTATAACTGCCAGTTAAGCTGCATTACTGTTTGTTTTGTTTTTTTTTTCTATTTGTAGTCAAGTTCTGGATGACCTCTCCCTGGTTACCCGCTGGCTCTCTGTCCTCACAGCTTATGCAGACCCAGCTATTTCCTGTGAGAAATTGCGGCTAGCTGCAGCGGATGCACTTCAGTTGGCTGGAGTTGACCTGGTCAGACTAGCTCTCAAGTGTGGTACATTAGAGCTTGCACAGCTGGCAGTAAGGTAAGATGTTCTCATATTTGGGTATTATTCGTTTTCTTTATTCCTTACTCTTGGCTTTATTTTTCCATTAGAACCATGTTATGTGCAGTGAATTTGCTACAAGATGAGGACAGAGGTGTTCGAGAACTTACTACAAGGTTTGTTGTGACAACCTTGAATCGGCCTCCTGAGACGTCTTTCCACAGTGACTGGGCCATTGTGTGTCTCCTGGAACTTCTGAGGGACTTTTTCTGGAGCTATGAGGCGACCTTTAATGCTCTAATACATCAGCTGCCTTCATGTGATCTGCAGGCTGTGCTATCCTTCCTTCATGAAAGGTAATTGGCTTAGTATAGTACTTGCTTCAGGCAGTAAAGCGCATCTATGGTCAAAATTTAAAATTCAGGTCATTTGCACTGCTGTTAATCTGAACGATCTTGAAGTTTATAAATTTACCTAGTCCCCACATATTTACTACTTTGAATTTTGTGACACATATTCCATATGCCCTGTTGATAGGCACTGCTGTGTCACACATTTCACAGAGCCTGCCTTCTGAACTACAGAGATGCTGAGAGGAGGAGTTTCAGGAGGCAGAATCTCTGCTTGCAGGCAGCAAAGTACCATGGATATGTAGTCCTTAGAGATTGAAAGTAAACCGCATAGGAGAAGCTTCAAAGCATGTAGGGGATCCAGAATGTTGTGGGAAGAAGCGACCAGCAGACAGGCTGCACTAATATGAAAGGAGATTTTTCAAGTAAGCTAATATTGGTTTGCCAAATATACCTATTGTTTGTATTAGTATTACAGTGCTGATGTTATAGGATGCAGGTGTATGCTGTGACCATAGATCTCCTTTTAAGTATGTTACCAGTAATGGCAGTTTTTAAGCTCAGTTATGACATACTGCATCAAGTTTAGCAATATGCTTTTCATTTAACATTGTGAAAAATGATTGCTGTTTTTCTTGAACATGTATTTTGTCATGTGGCAAAAAGTATCAGGTTCTCTTCTTTGTCCACATCCTTGGCCATTAAAACTCATTTTGTTTGCTAGCTGCAGTACTGCTGAGTTGAAAGTCTTGTATAAAATATATGCTGGGAACTTATGAAGGGTTACACCACCCTACTTGACTATGTTCCAGCTTTAATTTCTTTGCAAAAATATCTGTGATGTGCTTCTCATGTTTTTACAGATCTGTTGCTCTATATGAGGAGGATGAACCCAATATGTTTGCAGATCCCAATTTCCTTTCCTCCCTCCTATATCCATTGCTTTGTGACTTGATGAGTGTCATGTCACGCACAGTTTCCTTGTGCTCGGTTTTGCTGCATTGGGTTCAGTCCACAACCACAATAGTAAAAGAGCAGCTAAAAGAATACCACAGTTGGACAAATCAGCAGGGTAAGTTTTATATAATAAAAAGTTTAAAGATAAAGCTGGCCACACACCAAAGACTACAGTTGGAAGTGTTTGGTTTAGTTAAGCTGAGGAACAGTCCTGGTTTTTATGTATCTTTTTATATGAGCAAGTCTGCAATTAGGCCCCTTTCACACAGGGCAGACTCTGTCCTGATCAGCAGGGGATTTGCTCACAGATCCCCTGCTGATCGGAGCAGAGCGGGTGGATGACACATCCGTGTCCACTCAGTTTCTGCAGAGCGGACAATGACCGAGCCCCCTCTGCTTTACAGGCGGCTGGGTGTAAAAAGATTCCGCTGTTTACACCTGACTACCCTCCGATCCGCCTAAACAAGAGGACAGATACCCTTCTGTTTTTTTTTGTTTTTTTTTTTCTTTTAGCAAACCGGATCAGACCCGGAAGTAGGCTGGTGTAAACGGACACCCCTGTCCAAGGGTTGAATGGACTCTCCTATCAGTTCTGCCTGAATAACTGACAGGCGGACCTGATCGAACCCGTCGTGTGAAAGCGGCCTTACCACTCACTTTGCAAGTTTTCGAGGTGGACATAAAGTATTGCAGTTACCCCAGTGGTTAGCTTTTCCTGAAAGAAACAGTATTATTTGGCTGGAAAAAAAACTAATCCTGGCTGTTTGATTCTTGTCCTGAGAATGTTTAAGGGTTTTCTGGTACTCCTAAATGTTAGAATTGTCATCTAAACCCACTAATATTGAAATTCCAAATTTTCCCTATATATTACACAATGGTAGAGAAAAAAGATAATTTGATTAACAAAATGTTTGTTCCTAACACTTGTTGCCGTTTCCAGGTTCCCTGCATATTCCATGGCTTGCAACTACTGGTTGTTCCCGGGTACATTGTGCTGTTTTAGGTTTGTTGGTTCGAGGAGAGCTTCTTCTCAGAGCTCATGAAATACTAACACAAGTTGGCACTCCGCTTACTCTAGGCTCCCTGAGGGAGGAGCTAGTTCAGCTAAAGGAGGAACTTGCTTTACATGGCTTAGGACATTCCAATATGAAGATGAAAATGGGACTTTTCTGGAGACATTGCTCTACTGCTACAGACTTGGGCAACTGAATATATGTTCAGTATATGTAAGCACGTTTTCCTTGATGTTAAAAGAACACAACCATGAATGTGTAATATATGGCATGATGATCTCTCCCAGTGAGTGACGTTCCTAACAATGTTATGCTAGCTCTAACTATTCACTTGCAATATCGTTAAAGTGTTCCTAAACCCAGAAATCTGCATTCACTATATCTGATCTCCCACTGTACACAGAACATGGAAGTGCAATTATTTTAGTAAATATAAAATGCTAAAGGCCTTTTCTCATCAGCAGTTAGAGCAGTCTTGTGACTTCTATCAGTATTCATCAGAGCATTGGTTTAAAGTTTATAGGAGTTTTCATAATACTCTGAGGATGGAGAATCCCTGACCTCTGTCTGGACAGTGCTGATCGGTCCTGTGCTGATCACATGCACCCTCCCAAAGAAAAAAAAAACCCTCTCTAGCAATACACACCAAACTGAGCACGTGCAGAGTAACTCCACACGATATGTCTTATCCGGATATAAGAGGGGGTCACTGTGAGTATAACAAGCATGCTTTACTGCATATACAGACTGATTTTACTTTTGTGGGTTTAGGAACACTTTAAGGTACCCATAAAATAGATGACAGTCCATCTTGGCTTACAGGGAAGAATATTTTATATAGTGGAAAAAAACTTTCATGGAGTGACCTCATCAGTGTGCTACTTTAGATGATTGCTGTACACAGCAGTGTAGAAATGCGCTCTTGGGCCAGGCAACTGATTCATCTGTAGGCAATGGAGGCAATGCAGGTTTCAAGGATCTTTAGAAGTCAGAAATGCCTTTCAGTATGTCATAAATGTGGAATTTAAAATCATGATCAATCAGTCAGGAATCCCAACAAATATTCCCGTGTGTGTGAAACCTCATGTACTTTAATCAATTATATTTCAGCATGATCAAAACCTCTTGTGTAAGTTGGGGGCCTAAAGCCAGCCATTGCTCAATTTCCTCCATCAACACCGACCGCGTTGACGGGAAAATCCCTTCCGCTGATCTATTGTGTTCTTCTGGCTGGGAGAACACAGTGAATACAGCTAGCGGTTATAACAGCCACTAGCAATAATCGCATTTAACATCCAGCAGGCTGGTTGTTGATCTATCAACTTGGGTACATTCACTCTGCCCCATACAGTGAAGGAAATAAGTATTTGATCCCCTGCTGATGTTGAATGTTTGCCCACTCACAAAGAAATGATCAGTCTAAAAATCAAATGGTAGGTGTATTGTAACACTGAGAGAGAGAATAGCAACAAAATTCAAAAGAAATGTATGTCTAACAAATTATGCACTGATTTGCATGTTCATGAGGCAAATAAGTATTTGATCCCCTATCATTCAGCAGGATTTCTGGCTACCAGGTGTCTTCCATACAGGTAACAAGCTGAGATTAGAAGCAGTCTCTTAAAGGGAGTGCTGCTAATCTCATTTTGTTATCTGTATAAAAGACACCTGTCCACAGGAGCAATCTGATTCCAAACTCTCCACCATGGTAAAGACCAAAGAGCTGTCCAAGGATGTCAGGGACAAGATTGTAGACCTACACAAGGCTGGGCTACCAAACTATCGCCAAGCAGCTTGGTGAGAAGATGACAACAGTTGGTGCAATCATTCGCAAATGGAAGAAACACAAAACAACTGTCAGTCTCCCTAGGTCTGGTGCACCATGCAAGATCTCACCTCGTGGAGTGTCAATGATCATGAGAACAGTGAGGAATCATCCCAGAATTACACGTGAGGATCTTGTTAATGATCTCCAGGCAGCTGGGACCACAGTCACCAAGAAATCAATTGGTAACACACTACGCCGACAAGGATTGAAATCCTGCAGTGCCCGCAAGGTCCCTCTGCTCAAGAAAGCACATGTCCAGGCCCATCTGAAGTTTGCCACTGAACATCTGAATGATGCAGAGGAGGACTGGTTGAAAGTGTTGTGGTCAGATGAGACCAAAATCGAGCTCTTTGGCATCAACGCAATTCGCCGTGTTTGGAGGAGGAGGAATACTGCCTATGACCCCAAGAACACCATCCCAACTGTCAAACGTGGTGGAAACATTCTGCTTTGGGGGTGTTTTTCTGCTAAGGAGACAGGACAACTGCTCCGCATCAAAGGGACGATGGACGGGGTATTGTACCATTGTGGATGGGTGTTCCATCATGACAATAACCCAAAACACACGGCAAATGCAACAAAGAGTGGCTCAAGAAGAAGCACATTAAGCTCCTGGAGTGGCCTAGCCAGTCTCCAGAGCTTAATCCGATTGAAAATCTGTGGAGAGAGCTGAAAGTTGAGTTGCCAGAAGGCAGCCACCAAACCTTAATGACTTGGAAAGGATCTGCCAAGAGGAGTGGGCCAAAATCGTTGCTGAGATGTGTGCAAACCTGGTGGCCTAACTACAGGAAACTTCTGACCTCTGTGATTGTCAACAAGAGATTTGCCACCAAGTACTAAGTCATGTTTTGTGAAGGGGATCAAGTACTTATTTCCCTCATGAACATGCAAATCGGTGCATAATTTGTTAGACATGCATTTCTTTTGAATTTTTTGTTGCTATTCTGTCTTTCAGTGTTACAATACACCTACTATTCGATTTTTAGACTGATCATTTCTTTGAGAGTGGGCAAATGATCAAAATCAGCGATGGATCAAATACTTATTTCCTTCACTGTACATGGTTAGAATCTCGGCTAGTCCCTGCTGAACCTGCCAAGATTTGAACCGTCTATGGCCAGCTTAACTGAAAGCAAATCTACAATTCTGGTGTCTGTTACCACAACTATATTTGATGTCATGGAACAAATTTAACAAAAGAATCATGAGTGTTCTTAACCGTATTTAACATGTTGCTACAAATAAAATATATATTTTTACTTTGTAATGAATGCAGTACTTTGATCTTAATTTTTACCATAAAATGATGTATCAGACGTGCGTCTCAATATTTCCTCTCAGTTTTGCTTTGAACACCTGAGAAACAGAGTTTTAAAGCTGAAATCCTGGGTTAAAAAAAGATTTTGGTTAAACAGGGACTTGTGTATTCTTACTAGACTCTTGGTGGTTTATTTACTAAAGCTGGAGAGTGCAAAATCAGGCTCACTTCTACATAGAAACCAATCAGCTTCTAACCTCAGTTTGTTCAATTAAAGTGTTCCTAAACCCGGGACCCTGCATTCACTATATCTGGTCTCCCACAGAACATGGAAGTACACTTATTTTAGTAAATATAAACTGCTAAATACCTTTTCTCATCAGTGGTTAGAGCAGTCTTGTGACTTCTGTCAGTGTCCAGCAGACACTGTAGGAGTAGGAGTTTTCATTCTGCTCTAGATGGATGCAGAACCCCTGACCTCTGTCTGGACAGTGCTGATTTGGCCCTGTGCTCATCACATGCACACTCCCAAGAAAACAAAAAAAACTTCTAGCGATACGCACTAAACTGAGCATGTGCAGAGTGACTCCATGCATATGTCTTATCAGGCGATAAGAGGGGGACACTGGAAGCAGGGGAGGATCTGAGAAGTCAGGATCAAACAGCGTTTTTACACATTGCAGATGATTAACCCCTTAGGTTCCACAGTGAGTACAACAAGCATGCTTTACTGTATATACAGCGTGATTTTACTGCTGTGAGTTTAGTAACACTTTAAGCTTTGGCAAAAAAAAAACTTGAAGCTGATTAGTTTATATGCAGAAGTGAGCCTTATTTTGCACTCTAGCTTTAGTAAATAAACCCCATGGTGTCCTTTGTGTGTTTCTTCTAGCTCTGAGCCAAGATCCATGATGGAACTTTCCCCATAGTTTGCTGTGATGCATGAGTATTCTGCAATAGACTAGTCACTAGTGTGTTCTCTCTATTTGTGCATAGTGACTAACAATTGTATCTGTCCCACGTAGATTTCTGCAGGCAGCCTGTAGTGATCAGGCCTTCTGAGTGCTACCCACAGCTGTGCTCTCTGCACAACCTGTGTATGTGACCTTGTGATGTTCTCACCCCTACTTTTACATTCAACATTTGGGTTAGGAAGAACATTTGGTCCACACAAATGTGGTTTATATACCTTGTAGCTATTAATAATATATTTAAATGAAATGTTTTGTGCCCAAAGGTCAGCTTTAGGACCTATAGGGCTGAGGAATGGGTGGGGTCAGCAGTCTCGAGCAATACATAAACGAAGTCAATAGGGAGTGATAAGTATGATTTTCACCATTTTGTAGTGGAGCCTTTTATATCTTGTTGCAAACTTTCACATTGTTGGGAAGAATGTTTATGCCTATATACGTGCATCAAAACCTTTCAATTTTCTACTCCATATCTTACTGGGCACAGTAGTACTCCCTCAATCACAAAAGAGTTGGGCACATTTTAGAATCTCTTTATATTTCAGGGAAGCTTTACAGACTTGACATAAGGTACGTCATATTTAAGCGTTCTTTTGTGTAATTGACATTTTAAAGGTGTTTGGTTGCAAACACTCTAGTGATTCAGGCCTTTCCAAGTTAGTTGTTTTGCCTTCAGAAAAAAAACCCCTTTAGGTCTGGCAATTCCAGAAATATGCTGGGCAATTGGGAAGACTATGGCAACCATGTCTGTATCCACTGTATTGTAATGAGTGGGCTCAAAAAGTTGTAAAGTCTCATAGTCACAAGGAGTATAACTTGCAGCAACCAGTCAAGGCTGGACACAACCAAATTACTAATAGGTGTGCATAAATTTGTTCTTGTGTGGTGGAAAAAACACAAGAATAATCAGTCTACCATGTTTTGTGATGTCACGTGTACCAGTAGAGACCAGGAAGGTGTCTGCTTCTATAGAGAGAAAAAAAACTGTATTTTTGAATTTCTATTTTAAATGCTGTTTTATATTTTGTTTCTTATGACATTTCTTAAAGTTTTAATAAAAGAGGACCAATATAAATGTTGAAATACATAAACAATAAATAAAACAAATATATGGTTAGCAATAAAACTAACACATTAGGATTGGTCTGTGAAGGTTCTCATTTGTCCACGTCATGGTAAAACTAGTAGTTGGCCACAATCATATGAACTTGTCTAATTTTTTAGATCTTTTGCTGCTCAGACAAGCAGCTTTTTGGTATCTTCAATGTTATAGGAGAGCAATTCCAGTTAAATGTGACTAACTATTACCAGTCTAGTAAGGATGTGGTATTGCTTGTAATTTTCATTGCAGTGAGAGAACGTATTCTGTAACCTATATGCATAAGTTAGCTGTTAATTAGATTAAGGTGTATCTGAATCCAAAAACAGAAATGTAATGCATTGCAGTTAACCAGTCCTTAGATCAAGTGGCTGCATTTGTTTTCTTTTTTCAGGCTAAGAACATTTTCAGCAAATACAGAAAGTACCTTTTGAATTTGCCAAAAAGGCCATGCCCTTGTCACTTATCTTTATTATGTAAACTGCTACATCAATCCACCATGCAATGGAAATTAACAAAAGCAGGCGTGTTTGAAGTCCAAGCCTGTGATTAACAGGTGAAAATAAAGGGGAAAAAGTCATTATAGCTAAGGATTGGTAAGCTGCAATTTAATTCAATTTTGTGTTTTTGGGTTTAGATACACTTTAAAATGAGCAAAGATAGTTGCAGTAAATTTTGCTTTTTATTATTTCACAGTTAAATTTCCTATTACTATTCTGTATAACATTTCCCATTTAGGCTATACTGCCAATTCCCCTCAGTCACATCCAACCCCAGGCTAATCAGGCTCTGAGGCTGCTTCCTTTTAGCCTCCATAATTTCAGATCATAGATAGTCTTTTTGTTTTATATTCTCATAAATAAAAACTACTTCACTTTTAGTTATAACTAATACTGGGCCCATACAAGGTAATACATATAATGTATAAATGCATCACTTCTTGATATTTTCTATGTTACATGTACTTGTTCTTAGGCTGCCTCATTTTTGCTGAGAATCAGTTTTATTCATTATAAATATGTGTGATGTACAGAGAAGGCTCCTTCTCATCAGACTGGTTGTCACATATCTTACAGAATTTTTAAAATCATGGTCTTGAATAAAAAACATGGAAAATGGACCTGCTTTTAACCAAAGCAATCTGCTGAATACTGCTTTTGTGGCACACTAACTTGAATTATGCTGCTCAGGTCTAGTAAAAGGTGTCCTTCAAAAAGCCAAAACATCTGAAAACACATGGAAAATGTGCATCTGCTTACATTTTTAAAAGCATCAAGTGAAAATGTTCTTGGGCAGACTTCAAATCGGTGAAAGTTCATCATTGTTGCAGGTAACTATAATTTTGCATACTGCTCATGGCCATATCCACTATGCAGGAATGAGCCATTTACCAGCTACACCCAAACTTCAACCATGCATCTAATGGCTTATTAATATGCTTTGTGGCTACCATCTTTCCATAAGGCCTCCCAAGTTAATTTTAATGTCAATGTTTTCATACTTTGGTAGTTATACCTAATTAACATTCACAGGGTGAAGGTTGTAGCATGTACTGCATAACCTTAGTTTTTTTTTATAGCTTTGTGGTTTATTAAAGCAGAACTCCATGAAAACTGCTTATTACACAGATGAAATACTGTGAAATACCATAGGAGCTGTTTTAGAAAATGGCTTTGTAACCCTTTCTGAACTGATACATGTCAATTACTGGATTGCTTTTTGAGATCTTTTAGTGTGCTTCACTTTGTCAGACAGCTTCTATTTAGGTGATTTCTTGATTCAACAGGTCTAGCAGTAATCAGGCCTGGGTGTGGCAAGTGAAATTTAACTCCACTTTCTCAAAAATGTGGTTAATCACAGGTTCATTCATGATTTAGCAAAGGGAGGGGGCATTTTTTTATTTTTTTTTTTAACATAGGGACAGGCAGGCTTGGACAGCTTTTTTTCCCTTAATGAAATCGTTTAAAAACTGTTGTATTTACTTGGGTTATCCCATGTAATAAAATTTGTTTGATCTTAATCATTTAAGTCTGACAAATATGCAAAACAAAAAAAAGGAAGGGGGCCAATACTTTTTCAAAGCACTGTATAATAATCTGAGCCATTAAGGTGCAACAAGCCTGCAAATCATACATTCTGACTTTTCTGGTTTGAATAACTGCATCTGGTCATTGAGTGTATTGAGACCAGAGGGTCAGCATAACAGTCAGGTAACTAGCAAGAAAATCATCAATGGCAGGTCTTGTGTTTCCTTTTTAGGGTCGTCTTTAGCTTCAAATATCAGTTTACTCTGGTACTTTTTTTATCCATATTTTGTTATAAATTCATAAGATGCTTTAGTTTATTATAGGTGCTTCATTTATAGTCATGTAAAAATTAAGTACATCCTATGGAAATTGTTGACACTTTCAGTATATTTGAACAGGCAAACATTACAGTATATCTTCATTGATGCACTACTTACAGATAAAGGTGGTATACTTGAATAAAAACACAAGGAAAATGTGACTTTTTAATCATTTAACCAAACAATAGCTGCATCGGTTGACTGCAAAAAGTACACCTTTGTGCCCGAGAAGTTGGTATTGGCCATTTAGGATAAAAGAATTGTAAGCCTTTGCAACAAATGGCGACCATCAGGTTATGGTCTCTGGTGATGAAATGTGCCAGAGGGAGCCTAGCCCTGATGTCATTACACTCACCGCCTCAAGTATGATGATGATGCTGCTGTGCTTGTCTTTATTTCGTACATTGTGATTGCCCTACTGTGGAATAAGCTTGATTTTTAACTGGCAGTATTTGATGACTTGGCTTGTTCTCATGGCGGTTATTCTGAGACTGATTTTGTGAAGTAATGAGGGTCATCGTTGTAGTATCTGAAAGTGGTGGAAAGCAGTTATTTACATTTCCACATGTGCTGCTGAACACCTATAACATAGAGGCCAATTGTCCCCCGTAAGAGGCTTGTGCACTTGATGGTGTGGGGGTACCTGGATGCACACATTGTAGTGGATTTGTCACATTACCACTCTTTCTGGTATGGACTTTAATGATTTATATTAATACACTATTGATTTTTTTTATTCACTCTATTTAGTTGAACACTGTTATAAATATTTCCATTGATTAAGATAGCATTTAAAGGTACATTGTGGTTTTTTTTTTTCTATTTTAACTGTAGGGTTGTGCTTATTTTTTTTTGTTTGAATATCCCGTGTCAATTTTATGTGTCGTCTGTTCAAGTATATCACTTTTATCTGTAGGCACTGTTTGTAAACTAGTAAACATTAGATATTCATTCAAAGTCAACAATTTCCATGGCATTGACTTGCTTTTTCCCATGACTTTATGTGGTCCTGGCCTTTTCCATCAAGGATTATAGTATACAGTGAAGAAACTAGACTTAATCTTAGCCTTGATGACTATTTGTTAGAAATAAAACTAATGAATCAGCAATCAGAGAAAGCATCAGACATGTGCCTTCATGACATCACTGCCAAATACATGTACTCACATAATATTACACAATAGTAAGATTATTAAAAAAGGAGGACAGACTCCTCCATGAGGCAAATTGCAGAGGTAGGTATCTGAGAGGTAAGCTATTTGTCTTTGCGCTTTGAAAGGCGTTGTAAGTTGTGTCTGCCCAAAAGCCCCTGGTGACGATCCTGGTCACACAAATAGGAAGGAGACTGAATGGCACATGCAATCTTCTCTGAGGTCTTCTTGTACCCAGGAGCCCTGACATCCAGGGAGTAATGCTGCTGCCCAAAAAGTCCTGCAATGGTTAAACAAGGGTATTAAACCACCACCAGGGGAGTTCACCTATCATAATTTGACATTAGCCACTTGATGTCTGGGCTATTGCTGGCATTTCTCACATACATGTAAATAACAGGATTTTTTTGTTAAAATTCCTTTCTCTGAGTTCATTGACAGACACAGCCTCTTTTCTTTATCCAAGACCAAACAGGGTTTTATAGCCCAACCTATAGGAGTAGGACACTAGGCAGAAAAAAATCTGGCACCTCTTATGGGCAGTTCCAAAGAAGAGGTGCTGTGTTCGTCAATGAACTCCGCGAAAGGGATTTTAGGGTAAGTAACATAAAAAAAAAAATCCTGTTTTCTGTTTTGTTCCTTCACAGACACAGCCTCTCTTCTTTATCCATGACCAAACAGGGTTGTCCCCAAGCACTTCCAAAATGAGGGCTGGGCAAACCAAATAATCGAGAAAAACCCCAAGTGAACCTGCCAACACTCCAAACTACCCTGAAGGGGCGTCCAGAGTCCTAAACAGCCACCTGCAAAACTTGGCAGTCAAAACTAGCATCGAAGATGCCAATACATTACTTTGTAAAGTATAGTAAACGTGTGCACAGAGGACCAGGTCGCCGCTTTGCAGACTGGAAAATGAGATTCCTGATGTCAGAACGCCCAGGAGGTGCTAATGCCATGATGGAGAGCACCATCACTGGAAAGGAAGGTTCCTGTCCCGCAATGACATACGTCTGCACAATCAGCTGCTGAACCCAATGGCAATAGTGGCAGGAGAGGCCGTCATGCCTTTCCCTGGACCATTTGTGGTCACAAAGAGCAAATCAGACCTCCCGAATGTGGTCATCGCAGAGAGGTACATGTGATTGCGTGAACCACATCCAAGAGTGCAAGGCCACCACCTCAGAGTGCGGCGGCCAAGGACACATTGAGGGAAGGACAATGTTTTCATGCCAGTGGAGAGCCAACACCACCTTTAGAAGAAAGAAAAGGACGGCTGAAGCATCACCTTGTCCTTGAGCAGAATTGGATAAGGTGGCTTACAAGACAAAGCTGCTAAAGCCGAAACCAATCGAGCCAAAGTGATAGCAACTAGGAAGGCAACTTCCTGCAAGAGCAATAAGCAAGGGAATATACTGAATGTTCCTGAAAGGTAGCTTCTGAAGAGTTGACACCACCAAATGCAGGGTCCATGGTGGCAAACAAGGAATGCAGTGGGGGAAAAATGTGATGTACCCCCGGATAAATGTGCGACCCAAAGAATGGGAGACAGAAGAAAACAGCGAGAGCAGAAAATTGAGCTGTGATATTACTCAAAGCAATCAATGTCATGTTGTAGAAAGCCAATACCCGAGTAACAGAAAAAGGACAAGGATGGTACCCCAAAACATTGCACTAAACAATATTGGCTTCCAGGTGCAATGATAAATATTCTGGGAGGTAGACTTATGAGCCTTTACCGTAGTCAGATTCACCAAGCAAGACAACAGGCAGCGGCGTCAGCAATTCTAAGGCCCCCCCCCCCCCGTTCCCGGGGTAAACTGTGTGGCCATTGTTTTTTTTCTTTTAATATCTGTGTGTTTTGGCAGTGTCACCTCGCCCTGAGGGCAACAAGGACCGCAGGTCCACTTGGGAGACAGGAAGAAAACCCTGTAATCCTCATAGCCAAGGGAGGCCATCCGCCACCCTCAGGAGTAACCCAGGCTTGTATCATGAGCTGATACGGTGGCTGCACTCTCCAATCCTGAAGGGAACAGCAGGCACATAACAGTGCATCTGGCTCCATTCAAAGCGCAGTGAAAAGACTGCTAGGTCAGCGAGAGGCAGGTCACAGCATGCCCCATACCAAACTACCAACATCCCTCCCAGTGGCAGACAGGCACCATCCCCCTGGGTATTGTTAGCCAGCCTTTGGCAAATGCCCTTTAGCAGCAATGCAGGTGCCACATTTTGCTCCAGAACTTTTTTCCAAACCCCGTCTCCAGAAGAGACAGTAGACAAAGACATGCCCAAAAGCAAGTTGGCAGGCATGACATACAGCTCCAGCAGGCCCGAAGCGCCGGCCACCACAGCCACATGCCACACACACCCATGTATAGGGGAGCCACTTTGTGGAAACCTAGCCCTCTGAAGCAAAGGAGAGCCCACCTCAGTGAGCCCTGTGGCCAGACCGTAGTCCAAAATGGAGCCAGAGCATGTGAGTATGACCCAGAGGTCATGCAACAGAGGATCTCTGCTGCAAGATACAAAACACCATCCCCAGGTGCCAATAGTATCGCCCTACACAGACTCCCCCATACAGTCGCCAGACACCAGATAAGGAAATTGGAATGCCCACAAACTGTACAACCCTGACATCAGCAGACCATGCTGGGCGAAATGAGGGGGCTGCTCGCCCAGCTATCAGCAGCCACAAGAGCGATGCAATGACCTGCTTCAGGTGAGCCCAGTGTCCACAAGGGGGGATGGGGGAGACTAACCCCCAAGCCTGTAGGGAAGGAGAACCCTGCAGGGTCGACCACCCCAGGGACTGCCCGGGGAGGGAGAATCTACCTACTGATGCACATACGTTGCGGGTCATATGTGATGAAGACTCCCATGACATCCTCCTTTTCACTGACGTGGGGGGCTGTAAGCCTAGGGTAACACTGTGACACTATAGGCGCATATGTGTCCCTGTGAGATGTTTAATCTGGTCACCCGGGTCCATGTCGTGGCTGACCGAGTAAGGAGATAGTGGTCTGCGCATGCTTGCTGGTCAGACTGAGGTGACCACTGGTTCTTGATTATCCAGCCCAACTGTTGATAGAAGATCTCTGCAGGAAAAGATAAAAGAAAAAAAAGCTATAGAACAGGTATCAGCATAAAAAATGTCCATTTTCCTGAGACACTAGGCAGAATGACTGGAGACCTGTAGCAGAGCGGGGGTTTTAAGCCTGGAGATGACTGCCCTAGGAGTTGCCGAGTTTTTTTTTTTTATTTTTTCCTGCCTAGTGTCCTACTCCTGTAGGTGGGGCTATAAATCCCTGTTTGGTCATGGATAAAGAAGAGAGGCTGTCTCTGAGAAAGAGAAATCAGGATTTTATTGCTAGAAAGCTACTTAGACCCTCAAACATATTTTCGGAAAGCAAAGACCATGAAGAAGATGGTCATTGTTGTAATTTTTGTATATCACGTGATATTTGCACAACAGTTTATCAAAAGCAAATATTCAGAAAAAAATACACTTTAATATATTTTAGTGCACACAAACACAATATAATACCCAAAGTTTTAATATCCAATTAACAAATATTAATTGTGATAGTATGGGCAGTGAAAGGTACCTTTCATGGAGAGATCTTGGATCTATTTGCTGGCTCACTTTTACTGGCTGCAAATTTTGTTATTGGGGTCATAGCTGCAGCCATGATCCCAGTATCACCATTTCCTATCCAGGATGTATATGTACGTATGCTGGACAGGAAGCATCTGCAGCCAAAACTTTTTTCTTTAGGTTTAAAGTATGTAAGGGTTAGAATCCTTTTTTTTTTTTGTTTTTTTTTTTTGTTTGCTGCTGGGGAGATTTACCCCTCATTTGTTCAGATGATTATCGCTAGGACAGATAACACCAACATTTTTTATAGTTGTGAATGGGTGAAAGGAAATAATCCAATAGGGACAACTGTTCTGGCGCTAACTTTCTAAGGTAGAACCTCCCCTCTTTGCAGAAATTTCCTCTCACGTTCGTTCTATTCTGGCTCTGGGACAGGAAATAAATGGAGATCTCTTTAACACTATACAGACAGCAAAAATGACTGGCTTTAAATGTATGTAAAAGAAAAAGTGACATAACACTAGGTAAAAAAGCTGGACTAAGTGTAGAATATCAGAGCAGGTATATTGCTGATAAGTCATAGAGGATAGCTAAACCAAAATCTGATAAGCAGAGCTAAATTTAAAATAGCTGAAAAAGAACGAAAAGAAAAAAACTTTAAATTAAAGAAATGAATAAGCATTTCTAGTTCCACCTACCTGGCACCTGCCACACCATCCCCCTGGCACCTTCCATTTGCAGCAGTCACCTCCGCCTGACACTCTAAACACACAAGTTGTTCTTGTATAAGCTGTCTGCTCCAGCTTTGCAGACGGCAGGCAGGTCCCACATGTTTCATACGGAAGTAGACACAATAGCTAAAAAAAAAAAACAGGTAAAAATTCGATAAAAATATAGTGTTTTTTTCCTGGTAAATCTGTATATGTACAACATGTAGTGTGACATAACCAGTGATGCAGAGTGCATAATTATTAGACAACATGGGATGTCACAGATGTTTCCCCTTGACTATTGGCCTCACACATTTCTTTGCAGGAGATGCTGGCAGAGCAGCATGGAAAGACGTCTGCTGGCAAAGTTGATGTACTGTAGATAAAAATCTAGAACTGAATGAAAAGAAACAATATGGGCCAAGAACAGAACAATACCACCCACGTTGTCAGCTGAAAGGCTAATACGTGCTTTGAAGTAGGAATATTGTAGTCTTTCAGATCATCAAAATGTTTCTCTTTTTTTTATGCAGATGATAAATTGTCCCTTGGGTGATCACTGCCTTTGCCCTTCAGTGCACCTGTTCTTCATCCCTTTTACAAACTTGAAAAAAAACTTTTATTTTCTTGAAAAATGTGTTTAATTTTGAATCGCATTTAGGATGCTACAACTGAGAAGTTCACTATGGAGGTACATAATGTTCCCCATCTTTTGGGAATACCTGGTTAGCAAGCATATCAGATGTTTGGGTAAAAGAGGAGGTGTCTCTACCTCCGCACTGTTTCATGCTATCTAACTTACCTGTGTCGCAACACAAACTAGCAGAGTTTAATGCTGGCTCTTGGATACCTACCTGTATGTCGCAGTCTTTACACTACAACAAAACTACCTCCAATTTGCTGCGGACACACAACACTAGTCACAGCTCAAGCCAGAGTATTTCTTCTAAAAATCATGATGGTCTGCTCCCAAATTCAAGCTTTACAATCCAGGAGTTGTCCAACTCTGTATTTCTACATGTGACTCCTGGGCCTGATAATAGCCTCCCTTGAGGCAATTTCATATGCTCAGTTTCACTCCAGACCCCTACAACGCAACATATTATGGGACAATCTCTGGACAAACTGACTTGCCAGACACTGGAGATCAGGTTATCTCTGGCCTAGTGGCTCATGAGTTGAGCTATGGACTTAGTGAAATCTTCTAGTCAACTTTTTTTGAAGATTACAACAATTGATACCAGGCTGAATGACTGGGGAAAAGTCCTAAATACTTTGTTGGTGCAGTGGACTTAGTCACTGGAAAAATGTCATGTCCCAATCAACAAGCTAAAGTGGTGGCTATTTTGGTTGTTCCTAATACACAGGACACACTGCCTGAAAGTTAATTCAATCAAGATTCAGGAACCAGAAGAATTGCTGCAGCAAAAGAGGTGCAAATGATTCTATTTTTGGCTTCTCCTTCCAGCCTGATCTGTTTAACAATCTCCGCATAGACCATTGGCAAGCAGACAACCTCAGCAGACAGGGTCTATAGCTGGGAAAATGATCCCTATATCCAGAGGTCTTTCAGAGTCTCTCAAATAAGAGGTACACATAATGGGTGCCAGACATGGATCGTCTGGCATCCAGGTTCAACACCAAGGTTTATCTTTGGTGCAACCTTATCGTGGTGGAAGCAGTGGATGCTGTAGTGGCTACCTAGGCTCAGTACAACTGATCTATGCCATTCTTCCTTGAAAACTTTCTCCTCTTTTACACAGGATTGAGTTGCAGAGAATACCAGAGCTCCAAATTGGCCCTCTTTCCATCACCTATGCAAGGTGTGTGTCTGAACTAGCAGTCATGTCCTATAAGGAACCCTGTTAGGTTCTATACAAGGACAAGGTGGTTTAGAGGCCTAGCATCTACCCTTTTTTTAAGGTGACATTCGCTTTTCACCTTAGCCAGTTCTGTTCTTTTGTTTCCCTGTCTGGTTCCTGAACTCCAGAAGGGAATTACTCTTCACTGTCTGGACATAGTGTTAGAATATGGGTAATTGTCCAAATAGACAAAAAGTAACTAACTTTCAGTTTAAATAACAGGTACAAAGTTAGAATCAATAGTGCTAAAGAGGGTCAGAATGAAATAAACATGCATACACTGCAGAATAATACATAACAGATTAAGAAAGCTGCACAAACATGGACTCTTTACAGAAATGACTTTCTGCTGTTGAAGTGTGCCCTAAAATCCCCAATGCTGCAGCTTGACTATGCACTGCTTTTAAGTGGTTAATTATCTTGGCAAGGGAATCATGGTCTTCCACTGGGAGATACAGAATTAACCTGCATGCTTCCCCCTCTAAGGTGTTAATGGTGTTGAATCTGGCCCCGCAATCTCTTTGCCCAATCACCTAAATTCCAACCTAGCCTGTTCACTTTATTACTGACAGGATTCTGCCACAATTACATAGGGGTTATTACTGCCGGAGTGGTAGGTTGCCTGCTTCCCTCTGGAGTAGTATGACTGTGGGCCATTGTCATACCACTTTCATCACCATTATCCGACATAGCTGATCCTGTTCATAGATGCCAAGTGTAACAGGATGAGTAATCAGCCGAATGAGCAGGCAGAGTAACTTTAACTTTATTAAATTGGTGCAAAGTTGGAATCAATTCAAAACGGTCATAATGTCAAAGAGCATGCATACACTGCACAATAATATAAAGCAGATTTTAAAAGTTGTAAAATATGGACTCCTAGCAACAATGTAGTTTAATCAAGGTAACAGCTGCTATAGCAACAGAGAGCGTAGCTGAGAATCACTAACTTGGCAAAACAGATCAGAACATGAACAGCTACTTCCAATTACAGTATATCCTCAGAAATACCATCCTTCTCAGTGAAGTTTAGGGTAGCTCTATTAACACAGGCAAAAAGCTAGAGGAATCACAGGTCCAAGGACACAGGACCACCCCACTGCAGCTGCAGTACTCTGGCAGCAATTGGGCAGGTGATCCCCACAGTAGCTAGGGCTTCCAGAGAAACTGCATGCTATTAGTCTGTGGCCTAGCTGCCTGCTCACCAGTTCTGACAGTGGCAGGCCTACCACCTCACTGCATATCACTCTCCCAGCTATTTCTGCCTCACCAGGCATGGCTGAACCCAGGAAGTTTGTTAAAGGGGCTGCACCTACATGATATTTAAATGGGCATTCCACTACACCAGTATGGGGGTTTACATCTCTGCCAATTCTGTTACTCTATGTTACTAAACTGAGTCATGCTGGGAGTGAGGTTATAATACGGCTGCCCTTAGAGCTTTGTTTTCCTATTCTACTTGGCCTATATCCCAACTGACTGACTCCGGAGGCTCTGACAGATTATTGTTCATGTTTATAGTCTTAAAGACTAGGTTCCTTTCAAAGTGTATTCTACTAGGTCTGTGAATTCCTGTTGGGTTTTTGGTATCAGGCAATAGTATCCAGATTTGAAAGACCGCGACCTAGTCTTCTATTCACACATTCTCTTAGTTTTACCAGGTGGATGGCCATGTCTCATCTGATGCCAGCTTCAGGTGGAAGGTCCTTCAGTCAGCTCTTTGAGCTGCAGGCAGTTCCGGGTTACTTTTTTTTAATGTGGGTGTGCTAGTGTTACTGTTTCCCACCGCTCAGTTGGACTGCTTTTGGATGTCTTTGTTGTTTGTTTTATAAGTAATGTAAAATCTATTTCTTGGAGTTCATTAAGGGACAAAGGTCCCACCACTCCTGTTTCTGATCTGCTCATGTTAATGCTATTCTACAAAACTGAAGCAGTGTTGGGAGAGAGGGATTATACCTGACTGATCAAAGGCTTTTTTTATTTGCCTTCTGAAGGTGGCAATATAGCCAGATGTCTCAGAATAACCAAATCCTGTATCAAATAAACTATAGGAAACTTATTTTACCATAAGTAAAAGTATGATTTTTAGCTTACCTGTAAAAATCCTTTTCCTGGACTACATTACAGGACACAGGATAATATTTTGAAATATTGGGATATAGGCCAAGGAGAATAGGAAAACAGCTCGAAGGGCAGCCCTATTATAACCTTCCTCACTCCCAGCATGCTTCAGTTTAGTAGCAAACAATGATTGGAATAGATAAGAACAGAAGGGAGAGACCCATGTCCCTTTTAAAGTACTCCACGAAAATCTTTTTTTACAGGTAACTACACTGCTTAATAGAATGAAAGGAACACTTTTTAATCAGAGTATAGCATCAAGTTAATTAAATGCCTGGGATATTGATCTGGTCAGTTAAGTAGCAGAGGGGGTTGTTAATCAGTTTCAGCTGCTTTGGTGTTAATGAAATGAACAGGCGCACTAGATGGGCAACAATGAGACAACTCCCAAAACAGGAATGGTTTACAGGTGGAACCCACTGACATTTTTTTCCCTACTTATCTTTTCTGACTGCTTTTCACTAGTTTTGCATTTGGCTAGGGTCAGTTTCACTACTGGTAGCATGAGGCGATACCTGGACCCTACAGAGGTTGCACAGGTAGTCCAAATCCTCCAGGATGGGGACATCAATTTGTGTCATTGCCAGAAGGTTTGCTGTGTCTCCCAGCACGATCTCAAGAGCATGGAGGAGATTCTAGGAGACAGGAAGTTACTCTAGGAGAGCTGGACGGGGCCATAGAAGGTCCTTAACCCATCAGCAGGACCGGTATCTGCTCCTTTGTGCAAGGAGGAACAGGATGAGCACTGCCAGAGCCCTACAAAATGACCTCCAGCAGATCATTGGTGTGAATGTGTCTGACCAAAGAATCAGAAACAGACTTAAAGAGGGTGGCCTGAGGGCCCGACGTCTTCTAGTGGGCCCTGTGCTCACTGCCTGGCACTACAGAGCTCGATTGGCATTTGCCACTTAACACCAGAATTGGCAGGTCTGCCACTGGCGCCCTGTACTTTTCACAAATGAAAACAGGTTCACCCTAAACACGTGACAGATGTGAAAGGGTCTGGAGAAGCTGTGGAGAACGTTATGCTGCCTGTAACATCATTCAGCATGACCGTTTTGGTGGTGGGTCAGAGATGGTCTGGGAAGGCATATCCATGGAGGGACGCACAGACTTCTACAAGCTAGACAATGGCACTCTGACTGCCATTAGGTATCGGGATGAAATCCTTGGACCCATTGTCAGACCCTGCGCTGGTGCAGTGACAATGTCCGGCCTCATGGCGAGAGTATGCAGGCAGTTCCTAGAGGATAAAGGAATTGATACCATTGAATGGCCCTCGTGCTCGCCTGACCTAAATCCAATAAACACCTCTGGGATATCATGTTTCGGTCCATCTGATGCTGTCAGGTTGCACCTCAGACTGTCCAGGAGCTCAGTGATCCTCTGGTCCAGAACTGGGAGGAAATACCCCAGGACACGATCTGTGGTCTCAATAGGAGCATGCCCCAACATTGCAGGCATACAAAAAAAAGCACGTGGGGGCCATACAAACTGCAAAGTACCATTTTAAGTTGCTGCAATAAAATTTCAGCAAAATGGACTAGACTGCTGCATAATTTTTTCACTTTGATTGTCAGAGTGTCTTTAAATTCAATCCTCTGTAGGTTGATAATTTTCACTTCCATCAAACGATGGGACATCCTTACATTACTAACATATTACCAAGTCCATATCAGTATATCCAGCATGATCGGTTTCCCCATTGAGATCTGCTGTGTTTTCAAAGTGTTCCTTTAACCACTTGCCTACCAGGCACTTATACCCCCTTATTTACCAGGCCAATTTTCAGCTTTCAGTGCTGCCGCACTTTGATTGACAATTGCGCGGTCATGCAATATTGTACCCATATGAAATTTTGATCATTTTTTTTCTCACAAATAGAGCTTTCTTTTGGTGGTATTTAATCGCCACTGGGCGCTTTACTTTTTGTGCTATAAATAAAAAAAAGTGCAAAAAATTTGAAAAAAAAAAAGTTTCTTTTGTTTCTTTTATAAAATTTTTCAAACAGGTATTTTTTCTCCTTCACTGATGTGCGTTGATGAGGCAGCACTGATGGGCACTGATAGGCAGCACTAAAGGGCACTGATAGGCAATACTAATGAGGTGGCATGGATAGGCGGCATGGATAGGCAGCACTAATATGCAGCACTGATAGGCGGCACTGATAGGTGACACTGATTATGGGTACTGATAGACGGCACTGACTGGCATCACTGCTGGGCACTGACTGGCACAACCCCTGGGCACTAACTGGTGGCACTGACTGGCAGCACTGCTGGGTGGCACTGGTGGGTGGGCACAGGTGGGTGGCACTGGTGGGCACAGGTGGGTGGCACTGCTTGGCACAGGTAGGTGGCACTTCTGGGCACAGGTAGGTGGCACTGCAGAGTGGCACAGGTGGGTGCACTGCTGGGCACAGGTGGGTGCACTGCTGAGCACGGGTGGGCGGAGCTAGTGGGCGCACTGCTGGGCACAGGTGGGCAGAACTTGCGGGTGGTGCTGCTGGGCACCAATCATCAGGGCACTGATCATCAGTGCCCTGATGATCGGTGCCGATCCCCGCTCTGACAACTCCCGGTTCTCGGCAGTACTTTCCTCACGATCTGACAGCGTGAGGAAAGTGCAGCCGAGAACCGGCACTTGCATTTCCCTCTGATCAGTGTGTCATTGGACACTGCTGATCACGTGGTAAAAGGCCGCTGTGATTGGCCTTTTACCACATCACGTGATCAGCTGTGTCCGCAGGAGAGCGCGTTCTGGGAGGACGTCATATGACGTCCACTCAGAACTGGCCGGCCGCAGTGCAGCAGTCATTCGGCTATCTGCGGTCGGCAGCTAGTTAATTTATTTGAGCAGTATATTTTTGATAGTCTTACATTACAGGACATAGGATAGGATTCTGAAACACTGGGATGTCCAAAAGCAGTCCAACTAAAGGATGGACAACATCAAACAAAAGGCTAATAGGCCAACAAGGAACTCCTCTCTGCCAATCCCTCCACTGGCTTCCACTTGCCCAACAAATAAAATTCAAAATACAACTTACAAAGCCATCCACAACTCTGCCCCCAGCTACATCACCAACCTGGTCTCAAAATATCAACCAAACCCCTCTCTTCGATCCTCCCAAGATCTTCTGCTCTCTAGTTACCGTGTCACCTCCTCCCATGCTCGGCTCCAGGACTTCTCCCGAGCTTCTCCCATCCTATGGAACTCTCTTCCCCAATCTGTCCGGCTGTCTCCTAATCTATCCATCTTTTAGACGATCCCTGAAAACCTTTCTCTTTGAAGAAGCCTAATCTGCTTCTAACTAGTAAACTGCCTTTTACTTCCTCCATCAGCTCATTTCCCACAGCTATTACCTTTTGTATCACTTAACCCTTCCTCCTAGATTGTAAACTCTTAACGAGCAGAGCCCTCTGTTTCCTCTTGAACCAAATTGTATTGTAACTGTAATGTCTACCTTCATTTTGTAGAGCGCTGTGCAAACTGTTAGCGCTATATAAATCCTGTATAATAATCCAGTAGGTTAACAAGGGCATATCAAAGGAAGCATACAGTGCCACTTGATGGTACTTAGCCAGCATCAGCTGGAGCCTGAGCATCTACCTGATAAAACCTAACAAAACAGAAGACCAGATGGCAGCCTTCCAAATATAAACATCTGATCTAGTGCTATGCATTTTGACTGGAAAATAGGGGAGTCTTGGCACTGATGTCTCTGCCTATAGCTAATGCAACAAGAATTGGGCTGTTGCCCACAGGGACCTTCAGGAATAACAAAGAGACAAACTGACAAAAGACCTTTAAAGGCAAGAGGTCCAGCATTGAAGGGACACCTACAATAAATCACTGTGAGCTCCAGAACATTGATCAGTAGACTATTTTCCTTTGGCAACCGAGCCCCTTGCACCAAGAGAGTATAGAGAACTCCTCCTCAGTCCTACAGGGGATGTCCATCATGAGAACTCTCAAGACTACTGGGAGGAAGGATTTCCCATTTGAAAGTTTTCTAATCCACTAGGTCAATGCAAGCCTGATTTGGAGGGGCTCAGGAGGAATGTGGTGGTCCAGAGACAGAGACTTGTAACAGCCTAGAATAATACTGGATATATGGGACTGCTTCAGAAGAGGCCACTATCAAGCCCAGAATCCTCAAGCAAAAGTGGAGGGTTAATTAGCTTGTAGACTGTAGAGTCCTAACATGGGAGTGGAGAGTCAGGAGTTTGTCTTGTGGAAGGAAAATCTTTGGCAGGACCATATCCTGGACCAAGCATAGATACGCTGACTTCTGGAGATTTAAGATCCTCTTGACCCTGGTAGGGTCTGAACAGTCCAAAGAACATTGGCCGATAGTGCCTGCCCCGACTGTACTCTCAGAAGTAGGTTGTCCAGATATTTCACTATGGGGATGATCTGAGAATGAGGCAGAGCATCAAAAGGGGATAGCACTTTGGTGAAGACTTGGCATGCAGTGGATAGGCCAAAGGGAAGGGACACAAATTAGTAATCTGTTCCCACAGTAAAACACAGGTAGTTTTGATGTGCCAGGAATATTGGGATGTGAAAATACACATCTGTGACATCCACAGAGGCCAGAAAATCTCCCATGTGAAGGGAAGCAATGACCAACCAACTAAATTTCTTACAAAATTTTTGTTCCCAAAGAAATCTGTTGATAATCTTTAGATCCCGTATGGGGCAGATTCCTGCTTTGGTTTGGTGAATAGATTGGCATAGAAACCCTAGAACCTTTCTTCTTCCTACCATGGCCCCTTAGGAAAGAAGCTGCTCCAGAGCAATGTGCAAGTCCACCAATATTTGCAAAGAGGTTGGCAAGATTGACAACATGAAGTGGAGCAGCGTAGAGGCAGGAACCAAAATTCTAGATTGCAGGCTCCTGGTATAGGTTCTAGACCCGAACTGATGGACACATAGGCTCCGCACACAACAGTCCCCCAACTATTACTACTTTAGTAGTGGGTTTGCCTCCTTATTGTGATGAGGGTTTCCACTGGAGATGGATTTTGGGGATCCAAGGCTTTCAGTAGAACAGGGTTCCAAGCCTAGCCTTGGACATGGAAGCCTGAAAGAAGCGAAAGGTGCTCTTTTTAGTCTCAGGAGCAGGGGCTTTAGCTACTGCAGTTTATTAGCTGAAAAGGAGTTTGTGGATGAAAGGCATTTTTAAAGCATGCTTCTTGCTCTAAAGCTCCACAGAGAAACATTTAAGGCAAAGGGTCCTCTGCAAAGTTACCAAAAGGAAGCCCATTGTGGATATTATGTAGGTTGTATCCAACACAAAAGCACAGGGCTGCAAGTAAGAGCTCTAGATGTTGGAAGGCAAAAGTAAAGAAGAGGGCCAGAGTTTGCCAGCTGGACATGGTCACAACAGCAGGTTGCATGGCAGGGCTTGCAAGGCAAACAGAGCCCTTGAAAGGGCTTCCAGTTGTTTATGCACAAAGTCCTTAAAGCGGAGTTCCAGTCGCACTGTGAAAAATAAGGCAGCAGCTATAAAAACTGTAGCTGCTGACTTTTAAAAACCAGCCACTCGCCTGTCCCTTGATCCCGCAGTATCCCCTTTGCAGCCCAGTTCATCGGCCACCCTGTTTTCCAGGTGCAGGCATCGTCAGTGTGGGCACCCAGATGTGATAGCTTGCATCTTCACAGCTGGGTGCCTACTTTGCATGCCCGAGTGTAGCGCTGCACTTTCTGAATGGTCCCGTAGTCTTCTGGGACCTGTCACGTGTACTACGGGGGGGAGGGGAACAACCTCTGCTTCCGATCACCTAGGCGATCCCTGTGGAAGTGGGAACAGGTACCTGTCAATTTCAGGTACCCACTCCCAAAAGCTGCCAAACCTTAATGGAGAGTGAGGGAACAGTCTTTCAAGTGGAACTTCTTTTGGGTGAAGCTCCGCTTTAAAGACTAAGATATCCTCAACAGACACAGTTAAAGAGGAACTCCACTGTAGGTATCATACTTGCTTGGCTCTGGAGTCCAGTGTTGTTTTCTTGCAGATGAAGTTACCATTACCCTGCTCTGCTTTTGGCTCTGCCTTCTTGAAAGGAGATCCAATGCATGCACATACACACTGTTTCTACACAAGATGCACAAGATTTCCTTGTTGAGCTCCTAGCTTTCTGTTTAGGCCGAAAACACAGCACCTTTTCTGCAATGAAATCCCAACCAGTGTTGTCAGGCCTGCCTGGAGTACAGAACACCTATCCCCCCACCCCTGTCCCACTTCACATCCAGGCATCAATATTTTTCCTAGCAAAACAATGCTGCTGCCTTGAAAAGCTTGCTCACACACTGGGGTTGATTTACTGAAACTGGAGAGTGCAAAATCAGGTGCAGCTCTGCATAGAAGCCAATCAGCTTCCAGTTTTTTTTGGCAAAGCTTCATTGAACAAGCTGAAGTTAGAAGCTGATTGGCTACCATGCACAGCTGCACCAAATTCTGCACTCTCCAGCTTTACCCTCAGTTCATATCTGTGCAGGTGGCGCCACTGCGGAGCCCGCACAAATGCCTGCACCTGCACCACCCTCACAGAGGAATGCAGGACCCGCAGGCAAGTGAAATTAATTCTAATGGCACACTGCAAATTGCAACCGTACTGGGAACCTCGATTCCCAGTGCGGGATGCGATTTCCAAAGAAGTGCAGGGACTTCTTCCCTGCATGTCCCAGGGCGCAGGAGTCCATTCAAATGAATGGGCTCTCGTGCCCGCCCAAATCGTGGCCCGCACAGATGTGAACCAGGGCTTAATATATCAATCCCACTATGTAGGAAAATGGCTCCTGGGGAATGTAGTTCTGGGGGTATGCCTATGTCAGTACGATCTGAGTTCCCAGTAGCTGCTCATGAGAGGAATTTTATAAACCCAGTAATAATGTAACGGGAAGCAAACAAGAAGCTGTTTCTCACTGCAGGAACAAAGTAAAAGAAAGAATAATGCTGGGACATGATCTAGATGGGAAGAGGGAAGTTTAGCATTAAAGCAGAAGTGTAATTTATGCACTTTACAATTTTTAATCAAATCATTTCATTTTCAAGAACTGGGTCTGTCTGCTGGCATTTGCTTTGTAGCCAGATTGAGTTTGGTCGGAGGGGCTAATAGACTCCTGGAAATCACAGCACCCTGCCTCAAGTGATATGAAAGAACACTTACTCCCTTTAGACGTGCATCCCTGCTGGTCACTGGATGCTGCAGACTTTAGTTGTGCAATCTGCTGATCAGACAGTGACAGGATGGATCAGGATGAGAGGTGGTTGATGTTGACTGAGATTATTCAGAAAAAATTAAAGTGGCCTCAAGGTAGCTTCAAAGGGTTATATTGTGGAAATGCAAGTTTGCAGACAATTGAGAGTAATCAGTAAAAAAGGTCTTTCTACAAGCATGGGGGGAAAAAAGGTGAGCCTGGTGTCCACCTTTAAATCTGGGCAATGCTGGAGCAAACCTTTTAACCCTATCACTTGGAAGCATGCGAGTTTCCAGCTGGCCAGCCCAATAGGCCTTATGACCTTGGAATTCCCTCCCGCTACAAGCCCATGTTTGCCTCAGCTACCATTAACTTGTAGCATAATTTAGTCACCTAGACTCTCCTGAGTAAATAATAGCTATGATCAATCACAGACACGCCACTGGTCGCAGCTATTCATCAAAAATGTCACCTACTCCATATCCCTAGGTGCCTTCCAATGTCCCCAGCTCGCTCTCCACCTGTGTCAGCAATAGCAGTGGGTTATGTTTACTAACCCTTTCCCTTTCTTGAGTGAACACAGTGAATGATCAGTACAATTGCTCCTGTGGTAAATCATAACTGAACCAATTGCAAACATGAGCCACATGTTTACCATCATGTCAGTTTGTGAATGAACAGGAAGTGCTTGTTACAGAGCACTTCCAGCTTATCAATGAGTGCCAGATTGCAGAGAAGGAGACTGTTGCTTCCAATCTATATCTAAAAAATGAAATCTCAAGAGGGCTGTTTAGACCCCTGATATTTCTAAAATAGAAAAAAAACTACTGTTAAAAAATTAAAAATGAAATAATATTAAAAAATAAGTAAAGAATAAAACTAACAAAAAATAAAGAATGATAAAAAGTCTTTATCCACACAGCTGCAAAGGGAAATTCATCATGAAGAAGCGTATTTCTGTTGTAAACATGTAACTACACATGCAAGTGATAACATACATACAGGGATTGATGAGTGGACCTAGACAGAAACTTTCTGCATCCATGGCCATTCATATGCCCCTGTATGTATTTACCCACTTAGATATGCAGTTACAGACATACAGCCCACTATTGATTTGTATTGGCTGCTGTCCATGGCTGCACTCAAAAATCTGTGGCTCCTGGGCACAGAAATACTCTCCTTCTTGCCACTTTATGGTGCTTTTCTGCCATATGAATGAAGCCTAACCCCCCTCCCACACACACACCTACAATTAACCCACCCACATAACATACACATGTGCAACACAGACACTGCGGTAATGCACATCACGTGTTTTGGTGCACTATTGGTATGTGAATTGTGGTGCGCATACCATATATGCTGGTGTGGTGTGCACATGTGCTGTAGTGCATTATTACCATGCATCACAGTATTTGATTTTTTTTTTTTATTTTATTTTTTAAATGACATCTATTCAACTCTATGTTGCGATGCATTGCAGTGCAATATATAAGTGCCGGTGCAATAAACTGTATGCCTGCATAGTTTTATCATAGCTCAGACAAGGCAGTGTAGATTGGGGATTACTCAGATTGCATAGGTGTGAATCCAACCTCCAGATTTTAGCATATGTTGCTAATTTTCAGGCTTGTGCACCTTAGAGTTTCACTGTTGCACAATGTATTATTTGTTTAATAATACAGTTTTATATTTTAGATTAAGTAGGAATTTTATAAATCACGTCATTTGTGTGTGCTAATAATGATTTTAATGTATTTTTACATTGAGAAACATTTGCACAACTATCAAAGGACCTAAAAAATTAGTAGCACCATCCTTTTATTCTACTGTTCCTTTACATTCAGAAAATATATGGTTTGGGAGGATGCAAAAGAAAAATTTAAAAACAAGTGAAAAATTGCAAAAATGGTCTGGTCTCATAAGATTAATAGTGAAACGCAAAACCTGGCAGCAAGAAAGTTAACTGTACACTGGGGGAGTCTAGCAGTCCTATATTAGCCAGGCAAGTGTTTGGCTCTTGGTCAAGTGATGTACTGCCACCGATCAGCAGAACGCACAGGTTGGTGTGGCCCAAAATTACTCTTTCTATATTTTAAGGCGGGGTGGTTACTTCTTTCCTGTCAGCTCTTGTTACCATTCTTTCTTGCTTTTAGAATTTCGTTTATTAAAAAGTCATCCCTGGCAGGGAGATGAAATAATAAAAAGAGTAGGTGCTTTAACCTCCCCTGTGGCTGCCTAGCAGTGTTAGCTCATTAAGAGGAATCACTGTAATTAGCTAGAACAGCAGAGCTGACCTCTCACACTTCACAAATACACTTGTTGGCATTTCTTACCACCAAAGAAACACTATTTACTGCACTAAGTAGAAGGATAAAGGCTATTGGTCAGTAATTGGCCTTTGTATACGCAACATAGTACGGCAACACAAATTAAAAAATAATGTTTCTTAACCTTACCCTAAATCCTACCCCTGTCTAAATTCATAACCCTAGAACAAAAACTTTACCCTAGCCCATTAAAGTGGTTGTTCATTTTTACCTACAGGTATTGTAAGCTTACCTGTAGGTAAAATGAATATCTCCTAAACGTGCACAGTTTAGGAGATATTCGGGTTTTTCTACAGCCAGCGCATCTGCTCTGAAGGAAAGGAATACCCATGCCATTCTTTCAGAGCACTGGGCCATGTCCCAAGACTTCCGTGTGCATGCACAGTAGTGACATCATCGTGGCTCAGCTAGCCAGCTGGCTGGAGCTCGCGATCCCGGAAGGAAGACCGGGTGAAGATGGAAGCCTCTACAGTGGTGACAGCGTGCCACTGGAGGGCTTAGTGTTATGGTAAGTTTTACATAATGTGCTAGTATGCAATGCCTACTTGCACATTATGCCTTTACCTTGCAGGGATTTTTTTTTTTTTTTTTTTTTGGACGTGGTTTACTACCGTTTTAACCCTTGTGGATCCTAACTTTGTTGAACACCAGAAACATCAGGATATCTTGCAATACAATTTTTGCCAAAAGCTCTCAATTCTGTGCTGAGCTTCAGCACCATGAACAAATGAATAATTTTATTTTTAAAACAGATAAATAGGAGATTTTAGACTTGAAGTAGAGCAAAGCTTATGATGTTTACCTTGGAGGTCTGTCAGATGTCATAATGTAGGGTTTCCTCCAAGGGTCCCTGGATAACCTTTTAAAGGAGCCAGGTAATATCCTGGCCACTTCTATAAAAATAGACAAATTAATGCATGTTATTCTGCTATAGATAAATTCGTAAACAATTTGTCTTAAATTATGTGTACAGTAACCTTTGGAACTATGACAAGCAGGGTCATCTCCATAGCAGCCACGGCGCTGTCTCAGGTCAGGACAAGGGCTTCCACCACTCCTCGGGGGCACTGTTACTTGTCGTGCTCTCTCTCTGCTACCAATTCCACAACGAGAGCTGCACTCACTCCATGTACCCCATGGGCCAACCACACAATGGGAGACTGTAAAAGTAAGGAAGGAAACATAAAGAAGTGTAAACAAGACCCTACATGTCATATGGTAGCACTGCTTTTTAAAGATGTACAGTATGTGCTATACAAGTCATTTGGTCATTTTTTGGTATTAAACATTTGTCTTCCATTTTAGCTCTTTTTTGATATTTAACTCATATTCAAAGTTCTCTTCTTTACACTACTGAAACTTAACTACAGTTTATTTGATTTTCGAGAATCAGCACTCCCTGCACCTGCAATTGGCTTACTTTTTATAGAACCATCCTGCACATTATTTGTGTATGCTTGCTGTTTGAAACATGGCATCCCCATAATTTAAATGTACATTGAAAGTCTCCACACAATGTTAGTACTGTGATGTCAACTTAAACTTGTTAAAGTGATTTTCTACAATGCATATTAGAACATTTAAACAAATGCCATAACTTATACAGTTCTCAAATTCAGCATGTTTTTGTAGATCTTTCCACTTGGTACTCATTTTTATGTAAAATATTCTGTTCAATATCTGAAGTCAGATAAACACAAGCGGAAAGAAGGGGAAAAAGGACATTATAGTGGAGGCTGAAGTAGACCAAGAATCAGTTAAATATATTAATGTCAAAAGTGTCTTTTTCATGTAATTCTTATGATTAATGGTTAAATTACTGCCAACACATGTTTATATTTTTTTCACAGATATGCTCAAACTGAATGTATGTGGTGTAGGTTTTGTTTACAGCACACATGTAACTGCAGAAATCATTACCATTTCCTATAATGGTTCTGAACAGTATTCTTGAATAATACTAAAAGCACTGTGATGGTGAGCTCTAATAATTGAACATACTTTTAATAATTTCCCCAAAACAGTAAAATATATAGGGTATGTGTGGGCCTACAGGGAAAGCATGAAAGAACAGAGGTTGGGGAAATTAATGCTAATGATGATGGAAAATTTGGAGCTGATGAAGGAGGAAATGGGAGCTGATGTTGATGGGATGTGGAGACTAAGGCCTAATAGTGGATCGGGAATGGGAATTAATGAGGGTGGACATTGCTTGAGGATACAGAGGACATAGGAGACATATGCTGTATGTGAGGAAAGAGGGTGGATGGAAGGTATTTTTTAGGAAGCTTAAAGAGGAAAGATGTGAGAGAGGCAGTGGACAATGGTTTATGTTATGATGTTGGGAAGAGCCTGGTAGAACAGAGATTGAGAATGGAACTTATGAAATTAAGAGAGAGGGAGCCTATTTGATAGGGAGAATATCACAATCCCAGAGGACTGAATTGCAGATAAGCAGCAAGCCAACACAAGCATAAAGAAAAAGGAAAAAACGTGACACTCCTGCGGTCCAAAATGGATAGAGACACTCTTAGCTTAGGCCAGTGATCACACAGTCCCTTAGCAACCAGAACTGGAAAGAATGGAGCAGCCCTCCTCAGACCAGGGAAACCCAACATTAAAGAAAACATAAACAGAGAGGGCGCACATGTCTAGCACATTATCTTAAGACACTTTAATAAAGGATGTAAATGACAAAGGTTATACTCACAAACCAAGTGAGCTTAAAAGCATGTGATGCATAAAGGATGTTATCGATATAGCTGGTGTAGATGACCAGGTTTGCCCCAAATGGGTTATTTTTTCAGATGTGGAAATGTTCCCAATAACTCATGAAGAGATTTGTGTAACTAGGGGCAAACCTGGCCCCCATGGCGGTTCCCTTACTCTATACTTTGCACTATGCAATTGGCCTGAGCTGGATGAAGGCTGCTATCTTGTGCATGAAAGAACTGTACCGTTGTACACCAAATTGATGGTGAATGGAGGTCTAAAGGGATGAGACATCCAGAGATAGCCACTTGTACAAGACTTGCCAGCTGTAGTTAGACAAAATGTCTAGCATGTGGCCAGAATCCCTCACATATGATGTCAATTCCACTACCAATTTCTGTAGCAAATGATCGATATAGCTGCCGATATTACTAGTCAAACTGTGTTAAAACCTGCCGTTATGGGTCTTGCGGGTGGATTGGTGGCATGTTTGTGGATTTTGGGAGTATGATAAAAATGAGATGTTTGGGGATAGTGCCTCAGGAGAAATTGCCACTCTTGTGTAGAATCTTTCTTTCAAAAACTTGATCTATAAGTATTTTCAGAGATTTTTTATAGTCCGCAATGAGATCTCTCATCAACTTCTTATAAGTGTTTTCATCTGCTTCCACCAGATAGACCTCTCTCTGCTGAATTACCAGGCCACCCCCTTTATTTGCTTGCCTGATAACTGAAGTATTTTCCTTGATGTTTTGCAATATTTCTTTCTCCTGTGGTGACATATAACTCCTGATCCTTCTTCACATATTTTGATCAAATCTACATACACCACTTCATAAAAGGTGGTGATAAAGTTGCCCTTCACTCCATATGGGTAAAAAGATGACTTTGGTTTGAAATGTGTATACTGTGCTTGCCAAGGAAATTTCTAAATAGTGGTCTCACTTGTATCCCCATCGGTCCACAGTTCCTTCAACACCTCCAAGGCTTTAACAACCTGTTCCTCACTAATTATTCCATCACCCTCGCCAACAAAGCCCAGTTTCGCATTGTTGTGTTTGGTGTTTTGGTATCTCTTAAGGGTCTAGTTCCTAACGAATTTGTTCAGATCTACAAAAAGTTCAAAAAAATTTGGGGAATTTTGTGGTGCAAGGTTTAAACGCTTATGTAAGAAACAGATTTAATTTACACTCAGGACATGTTCAGATTGAAGATCTTGATTGTGGGTCTACACTTTTCCTCTTTTCCACCTCTAGTACCTCTTATAGTTCTTCTCTTTTTCTCCTTTTTACCCTCCCAGTGGGGGGAGTTTTCTCTAAAGAAGGAGAAAGCGGGGAGGAGGTAGAGAAGTGGAGGGAGGACAGCTCAGGTGCGTCTCAGATACTGACTAGCATGTGTTACAAGACTGAGAAGCATGCGGCTTGGGATGGACGCTGATTCATCTTATCCTATTCCATTTATTCACCTCCTTATTGGACACATTCTGTGAGTGGCAATTTTCCTTACAGAGGGCTAGCAAGAATTATAGATATACATTCATACAGTTATGGAGGAACAGATGGATAGGCCTTTCTAGGGTGCAGTGGTTTAAAGAAAATGGTAACCCTTTAACCTCTTTTGTGTCTACAGTACCGTTTGTACCATTATTGCTGTCACCAATATCACTCCTTTGCTGGTTTTTTATGTGTTTTTGTATATGTACAGTCATGCCCAAAAATATTGGCACCGCTGCATTTCTGTCAGATAATGCACCACTTCACCAAGAAAATTGTTGCAATTACAAATGTTTAGACATTCTCATGTTTGTTTCTTTTGTTTGTATTGGTATGACACAAAAAAGTGGAGAAACAAAAAGACAAATCTGACACATTCCACACAAAACCTCAAAAATGGACTGGACAATATTATTGCTACCCTTCGATGTAATATTTGGTAGCATATCCTTTGGAAAAAATAACTGAAATCAATTGCTTCCTTTAACCATCAAGGAGTTTCTTACACCTCTTTACTGGAATTTTGGACCACTCTTCTCTTCTTTTGCCAACTGCTCCAGGTCTCTCAAATTGGAAGGGTCCCTTTTCCCAACTGCTGTTTTGAGATCTCTCCACAGGTGCTCTATGGGATTGAGATCTGGACTCATTGCTGGCCAGTTCAGTACTCTCCAGCACTTTGTCTTAAACAATTTCTGGGTGCTTTTTGTCCTGTTGCAAGACCCATGACTGCTGATAGAGACCCAACTTTCTGACACAGGGCCATACGTTGCACCCTACAGTTCTTTGGTAGGCTCCAGATTTCATAATGCCATGCATACGGTCAAGACATCCAGTGCCTAAAGCAACAAAGCAAACCCAAAATATCAGTGAACCTGCACCATGTTTGACTGTAGGGACTGTATTTTTTTTCTCTAAAGGCCTCATTGCTTTTTTTGAAAACAATAGAATGATGAGCTTTACAAAAAAGCTGTCATTTTGTTTTGTCTTTCCACAGCACATTCTCCCAAAAAGATTTTGGTAAACTCCAATCTGGCTTTTTTATGTTTCTGTGTCAGCAGTGGGTCTCTTACCATAGTATAAAAATGGCGACGTATAGTACAAGCTGACACAGTTGTACCTTGTGCCTGAAAGTCACCTTGAATTTGTCTGGAAGTTGATCGAGGTTCTTGAGCCACCATTCGAACAATTCTTCGCTGCAATCTTTGATCAGTTTTTCTCTTTTGTCCACATCCAAGGTGATTAGCTAAAGTGCCATGAGATGTAAACTTCTTCGCGATGTTACGCACAATGGCCCCAGGAACAGTAACATCTCTGGAGGTGGACTTGTAACCTTGAGATTGTCCATGCTTTTCCACAATTTTTGTTCTCAAATCCTCAGACAATTCTTTGCTGATCTTTCTCTTCTTCATGCTCACCATGGCACACAGAGATAAACAACAGAAAGGTTTTTCATCATTTTAACTGTTTGCCAGTATGATTTTTATATTATCAGCACCTGTTAATTGATACAGGTGAGTTTAATTACAAATTACAGGAGCATTACAAATTTGGAATGCAGTTATTTCTTACAATTTTAGAAGATGCCAATAATTTTGTCCAGTCCACTTTTGGAGTTTTGGGTGTAATATGTCATATTAGGCTTTTTGTTTCTCCACTTTCTTTTTTTTTTGTGTCATACCAATCAAAACAAAAGAAATAAAGAGAGAGAATACCTAAACATTTGTAATTGCAACAATTTTCTGGGTGAACTGGTGCATTATCTGACAGAAATGCAGGGGTGCCAGTTTTTTGGCCATAACTGTACTGTATGTCTATCTACGGTGGTCTGTATATAAGGTGCTATCATGCTACTAATTTTATGATATATGTTTTTATGTACATAGAGTACGGTTAAGAGGCAGTGTCTCCCTGACTGAACTCCCTCCCCCTGCTCCTCATCCCCTTGTGGGGAGGTAGGTGGCACTATATGACAATGTCATCCTTTTAAGAGGTCTGAGTTCTGGGAGACACCAGCCTAGCTCTGATGAAGGGGAATAGGTCCCCGAAATGCATCAGCTGGTTCTGCCATTTTGTCTCTATTTGGAGGTGGAGAGTGGTCCTTACTGTGTGCGTTAAAAGCATTACATGCTTTAAGGCTCTCTTGGATTGTGAATATAACCTTTGTCATTTACATCCTTTAATAAAATGTCTTAAGACAATGCAAAAGGTGTATGCGCCCTCTCTGTTTTATGTTTTCAACACAAGCATAGCCTACAGTACCATATGCAGAGGTCATAGATGTAGAGAGCTGTTAGCAAGGGCAAAGAGAGCAAGTCACAGGCAGCAAAGGGATTTCAAAGATCAGGGTAAGTAGATTGTAGCCAGAAGGAGGAAAATGTGAACAGATTGCAAAAAGCAAGGAGGCAGGACAAAACTGGGCAAAAAGAATCCATTGCACAAAGGTATGTACAAACTGCTGCTCCTCACTATTGTGGCCAGGAACTCTCAGCTTTTTGAATCAGTCTGCAATGAAGCAGAAGGGGTGAGACAGTCAGAATGAGGAAGAACTTTAACAGGACTATTGTACATTGCACTAGAGCTGATAAGTGTGGCACTGTTAGGAGTCTAGTACCAAAGCAGACCTCTGGAGTTGAACTAACATGAATTAAACATATTAAGATGTGTCGGTGCCTGCAACAGCCTTCTGTACTAAAAGCCTGGGTTGGAAGCCCTGGAACTTTCATAAAGGTAAAAGAAAGCAGTGACAGTTGAGAACAGGTAAAGCAGGGGCTATAAGGGATGTACCCAAAACACTGAAATGTTCCAGGGCATAGCAGTGGGACACTTGAGAAAACCTCAAGGAAAGGAAGAAGAGTTGGACTGAAGAGGGAAACATGGAGAACATAGAAGAAAAGACACAAAAAAAAGGAAACACAATGACATTGGATAGACAGAATAGAGTGGCAAGAAAAGAGTGGAGCAGTGACAGTGATAACAAGTCAGAAGAGGTGGCAGGAGACCAGCCATTGAATATGAAGCAAGATAGCAAGCCAGAATTGGGAAGAGAGAACAAGTAGGAGAGGGGAAATGATGCAGGAGAGTGTAATACCAGGCATGATAACTGAAAGGAAGGAAAAAGTGGTAGGGGAACACTCAGGAGGAGTAGAGAGAGAAGTGGTGTATGTTTCAATGTAAAGCTGAATGGGGCAGCACAGGGGCTAAGTGGTTAGCACATTCGCTTAGCATTACTAGGGTTCTTGGATCAAATCCCAACTACGGCACTAGCTGCACAGATTTTGCATGTTTCCTCTGTGCCTGCATGGGTTTCCTCCCGCACTCCAAAGACATGCTGGTAAGTTAATTGGCGCCTAATAAATTGGCCCTTGTATGAATGGACCTCAGATTGTAAGTTCCTTGAGGGCAGGGACTGTGAATGTATAATACAGTATATGCAAAGCTCTGCGTAAATGGATGGCGCTATATATGTACCTGTAATATAAAAAAAGTATGTAAAATCTTTGCCTTACACTAGCAGGAAGTGATCTTTGTCTTTGTATACTACACAGGATAATTAAACTGTTGTGTGAATTATCCAGTATCATAACCTTGCTATATGAATCATTCCAAAATGAATTTAATTTTTTTCCACCACTCTCCAAGTAGTACTAGACTATGGCTGCTCTGGTGATGTTTAAGGTTTCTGAGTATGTTTTTGTCCATCATGTGAGATCCTCTTTATCACTAGTGTAGACTAGGCCAGTGTGAAACACAGTAGGTGTGCAATAGCAGTGCAGATGGGAGGATGTTATGTTTGCACTTCATGTTTCTGTATCAGATCCGGCTGGACGCGCTTTCTCACACGGGTCCTGTCTGTGTATTTACATATGCTCTGGTGCGCCCCTCGGCTGTTTACTTTGGCTTGATACCAGCACCCCACTGCAACATACACGGATCTCTACTGTATATATGAAGGTTTATGGACATGGCACCAAGTGGCAGAATAAAATAGAAACAGGTTCATCCCTGCTAAGGAAATTTGTCAAAAAGTTATGTAGGTTCAGTAGCAAAGACCTAGATTGACCAATGAGTTAGGAATTGACAACATTAATTTGAGTCTTTTTACACAGGCAAGTTGCTTTGTGACATAGAAGTTGACACAGGATAAGACCAAATGTTCCATTGAGTCTGCTTTTTTTTTATCGAGGGGAGATTTTTATTTAAACTATAACCTATGGTTATCCCATTATCCCTAGTATGTTTAAATTCACTTATGCTGACTGTCGCTCTATATCTGCTGTTCCAAGTATTAACAACTCTTTTGGGAAGATAATATATTTTATGGTTACAGTTAATTTAAATCTAATTTACAAATATACTTTAAACATGATTATTAATTTTTTATTATTAATAATGTAGGAAATAGAGCCATTTGTCAATGTCAAGTATAACAAAGCTACTGCTCTTAAATGCTATACGATTTTCAGAAAGAAAACTCCGTAGCAATCAAATGTCAACAATGATGTTTCTAATATGGCTTAAAAAAATTAAATTAAATATTTAATCACCAAAATGCAATCCTTCCACTTTCTCCTTTCCTCTGGTTTTACAAAATGATCTACAAATCAATCCAGAAAATGCCATTTACAGCTGATTTGCTGCACATAATATCTCTACATGTGATAGTGTACCAATTGGCACAATAATGGAAAGTAAGCATCACTGAATCAAGCTCAAAGCTTATCTTTGTCACATGGTCATGGGCCTGGTAGTGGCTGCTTCCCTATCTTCCCTATCTAGTCCTGGGCCAAGGTAAACCTTTGTGGGAATTCCCTATAGAAAATGTGTGATCGTAGTTTGTTAGAGCTTAAGTGGATTCAACTTCCAACATGGCTTTTCTAAATTTACATACACAAGAAACTAAGTTTCATTGGCTTCTATAATGAGGTACACTGAGATTTCCAGCTCCATTGCCAGCAAGGGGAGAAAAAAAAACCCATTTTGCACAGACACATTGGCACACTTCTCAACTTCAGAACTTGAGAATGATGGGCACTTCAGGGGAATGGAGACCTGCGGCGCACATTGCATGCATCAGCAAAAAAGTCAGTATGGCCAAACTGGTCACAGTGGGAGGGGTTTAAGTGGCATGGGTAAACAGAACCTAGTCTTCCTTGTACTTATGAAAGATGCTTTGATTGCTGTGCCACACGTAACAGACACATATAAACCTCAGCACAACCATTACAGATGATTTTGTGTACATTGAAAATAGACAGAGAGCTAACACTTTGTCTGAGAGCATGCCTTTATAAATAAAATTAGATTAAAATCATTGAGCCTGGGCCAGTGGATTTGGGTGCCTGCACTAGCACGCTTCTGCCAGGAAAACTAGTGGAGCCAAGTGCAGGAACATGTTATGGCACTGAGCTCTCCCTCATGCACCTGGATTAATGAGTTGCTGGGATTTAGTTGAAAACTTGGGATAGTCCTGCCGAATCCGGGGTGGTCGGAAAGTATGCCCCTCCCTGTACACACTGCCCCCTTCTGCACTTATTACCTCCCTCCCTGTACACACTGCCCTTTTCTGCACTTATTACCCCCCTCCCTGTACACACTGCCCCCTTCTGCACTTATTACCCCCCTCCCTGTACACACTGCCCCCTTCTGCACTTATTACCCCCCTCCCTATACACACTGCCCCCTCCTGTGCACATTACCTTATTCCCTGTTCACACTGCCCCCCTCCTGTGCACATGACCTCATTCTCTGTACACACTGCCCCCCTCCTGTGCACATGACCTCATTCTCTGTACACACTACCCCCTTCTCTGCATATTACCCCCCCCCTCCCTCTACGCACTGCCCCCCTCCTGAGCAGTTTTGCCCCTCCCTGTACACACTGCCCCATCCTGTGCACATGACTCCATTCCCTGTACATCTTGCCCCCTCTCATGCACATGACCCCATTCCCTGTACACACTGCCCCCTCCCTGTGCACACTGCCCCCTCCTGTGAAGTTTCCCCCCTCCTTGCACACACTGCCCCCTCCTGTGCACATGAACTCCATTCCCTGTATCCACTGCTCCCTCCTGCACACATTACCCCCTCTCTAAACACACTGCTCCCTGCTTCACACATTGCCTTTCCTCCCATGTACATTGGTCCCCATCCCCCTCTACATTGCTTTTCTTTGATTTGTACACATAGCACACCCCCTGCAGCTTGCTGGTGAAACTGATGCTTTTGCCCAGATTACTGCACACACAGCCAGGCACACATCATTTTCTTCACTTGCTAACTGGTTCAAAGGAACAGTGTAAGGGTGTCTTTTTATGGTTTTATTGAAATGCTGATGATGACTGACATCTCCCAAAGACCAAAAGCTACACACAGTCTCTAACTTTCCAGCACTTGGGTCATTTACTCACACAGCCACAGGATCAACAGTTGCCTCCTTCTGATATCCACCACGTTCTTCTCTGTGAGGGAAACAGACTCAATCCACCATAATATAGCTGGACATGTTCCCCCAACTTACTCTTGGCACTCTCCAATGAGCTTCTCCAGACTCAAACTTACTTTATTACTAAGCTTGTGAATAGGTCCCCCAGATAGAGCTTTTAGCTGGGACCTCGATGTCCTCTTAGTGGCTCCTTCAGGCTTCTCGCCCCAGGGGCTGAGCACTGCATAGGGGTCTCCTCCAGAAGGATTGAACCCAGGAACTCTGCTGCTTCTGTCTCAGGTCCCCCACTATTTATAGGCCATCCAACCACCTACTAGGCACCCCTTCACAGGGATTGGCTGAAATCTCATAAATATTCCAGCTGCTTACTCTGTTCTTCTTCCCACTTTAATGCTACAAATCCTCCAGCATACAGGGGAAAGCAATCAAAGCAGAAGCCTGTGAGACACTGAGCAGACCCAAACAATCAACCTTCTGCTCCACCGATTGAGCTAACTACATTTTCCTAACAACCTACACTGCTCTAGGAGGGCGCTACATACATTGTCCCCGGAAAGCAGAGAAATCTAGCTGATGGGACACTGCATTCATTTTTGCTCAGCCTGTCAAGGGTTAAAGCTGTTGCTGGCAAAGTACTGCCTCTACTCAACTCTAGTGGGCTCCACTCCCTTAACAAAGGTATAATTCAGCCACTCTCTGTTAGCATTCCTGGGATTGAGAGCCAACTTACAACGTCCAGCTGCAGCTCCCCGAAGTACAGACCAAGGACCTCAGAGCAGTTGCAGTGCTACCTAGTCCCACAAGAAGAGCTTATTGGCTGCAGCACGCTAGTCCTGATTGGAGGCTTCCCAGACAATAGTCTTGTTTTCCTGGGGCAGTTGACAGTCACAGATGGAGCAAACCTACTTCTGTTCCACATAACAGCTGCAGGCCTAGTATAGAGTTACTGGACTGGACTGCCACCCATCTGACATGCGGAAGTGTGGGACAAAGGTCAGATCTGCGGGATGCCAGGATTATGTTGTCTACTATCTTAGGACTCTCTCGCCAAATCCAGGATGATTGGGAGGGTAAATTTATTCTCTCTCTACAAGTGCTGTACTACCTGGAAAATTTGGAAATAAACAATAGTGCTGATGATCATCTCCAGTTTCCTGCAGATTCAACAAGATTAGACAGTGGGCATTTTTATGGTAAACCTTAACCTGGCTACACATAAAACTGGAAAACATAAAGCATGCTTAGTGTGGCATATAAAAGCTGAAAATACAATTCATACTCAAACCATATTACCAAATTAGAAAAGCACCCCAATCCACTTCATAATGAAGGGAAGAATGCATTAGCTTACTGTTGACCTTACGCAAGTCATTTATTAAAAAAAAAAAAAAATGTTTTCGTGCTAGAAGTAATACTGCTGAACATAGCATATGGTAGAAAAAAAGAACAGTAAGAAGAGATATATAAAGAGAAAGCAATGGAAAACATAGGAAGATTAAAAAGAGGAGGGGTATGAGAAGGGTAAAAGAGCTTACAGACATTAGAGAATGTTCACTTTTATTTACAGGACACATAGGCAAATGTGCAAATGGTTGCTGGGAAGGTGTATACATGTAGCGCTACCCTCGAAAGAGCCGCTTAGTAACTTTCTGTTCTGTGCCTCGACGCAAAGAACCTCAGCCCCCCTGACACCTGGCTGACTAAAAATCACTGCAAGCATGGATAAATACACAAGTGTAAAACACTTTTAACCTGGCTGTTGGGTTACTATCAGTAAATAGGCACTCATTTGTTTAGTTGTAAATGCTCTTAATCTATTGATATGGGTTCAAATAAATGGCAAATTGAACACAAATGAGCACACAGCTGATTATATCACAGCCTGCTAGAAAGTGTAAAGACTGTTAAATTGGCAAAAAAATAGATTTTATATCCTAACTAGTATAACTAGGGTAAGTTAGAAAATCAGCAATAAACCATATTAGTAAACATTAAATGCAGTATAAATGATGATAACATTACACTAGGTTAGAGTGCACTTTTGGCTGGGATGCAGCATCTCTTAAGAGGTACCACTTTAAGAAAAAAGCCTACGGGACCATTCAGAAAGTGCAGCGCTACTCGCGCATGCGCAGTGGGCACCCGGCTGTGAAGCAGCAAGCTATCACAGCCGAGTGCCCACATTGAAGATGCCGGTGTCGGAAACACAGGATGGCCAGTGACATGGGCTGCGGAGAGGACACAGTGGGATTGAGGGACAGGTGAGTGGCTGTGTTTTAAAAGTCAGCAGCTACTTTTATTCTAAATGGAGACTTTTCTCATACAGGCCTATCCCTGGCTTAAAGATAAGTTTACCTTTTAGAAAAAATAATAAATGTACATATTTTTGCAGGTAAAAAATGTGAATTTTTTATTTTTGACTGCAGTAGCCTGGAAAGTATTGCACCAATAATCAGCAAGTCGCTGGTTCCATGCAGATCTCCTGCAGACCTGTCCGTATATCTGCTTTCTTGTATGGGATATATGAGCAAGCAGATATACTGACAGGAAGAATGAACTACCACGGAGCTCCACAGCGCCTTGGTAGTTCATTGAGGACTACGAGCTGACAGCCGCTAAGGCTGTCGTTACTCATAGACTCTCATTCACAGATGACTGTGAATGAGTGACGTGGCCGAATTTGACAGCTAGCGAGGGGGGAGAAGATCCCCCACTAGCTGTGAAAGCGGGGATCGGGGGGCGGTTACACTCTGAATACGAGAGGGTGCTGATAAGTATTGAGCCTTACCCAGAAAAAATTGAGCTAGGAAGATGTAAATTGCAGGGTGTACTGACCAAGCCATTTTTGCGATACGGCGCTGCGTTACTTTAACTGACAATTGCGTAGTCATGCAATGCTGCACCCAAATGAAATTTATGTCCTTTTTTTTGACAAATGGAGCATTCTTTTGGTGGTATGTGATCACGTGTGTTTTTATTTTTTGTGCTATAAACAAAAAAAGACCGACAATTTTGAGGGAAAAAAAAAATATTTTTTACTTTTTGCTATTAAACATGTCCAAAAAAAAATTTTAAATTTCATCATAAATTTAGGGCAAAATGTATTCTGCTACATGTCTTTGCTGAAAAAAAAATCCCAATATGTGCAGTGTGCAGGAGCTAATGGGAGAGATCTGTGTAGTTTATATAGAGGTCTCTCCCCCTTCGGAGATGGTTTTGCGTGCCTGTGCCACCCTGTAGCAGTATTTCTGCTATAGGGTGGCATGGAACCAGTTAAAAATGGGGACATGAATGTGCCCACATGCACACACACATGCTGTCAGCTAAGTGACAATGAGCCTGTTAAAAGTGTAGGCTCAGCATCACTGATAAGTTTCCTGTCTGTCCACTGTGCTTGTCACACAGGAAGGTGCAGTGGCCAAAAACGCTGTACTCTGGGATGCTTGACCCGTTCAATAGGCTCTGCATCGCTGTCAGAGGATCAACCACAGAAGAAAGGGTACATCTGCCTCCTACTCTCTAGCTCCCTTGTCTCCTCCTCCCATGCTCGTCTCCAGGACTTCACAAGAGCTTGCCCCATCCTCTGGAACTCTCTACCCCAATTTATCAGACTATCGCCTACTCTGCTCACTTTTAGGCGATCTCTGAAAACCTATCTCTTCAGGGAAGCCTATCCTGCCCTCAGCTAATACTGGAATCTTCTACTCTTCCATCCAGTCCATCCCCCACAATTACTACCTTTTGTACCACTCCCTCCTAAATTGTAAGCTCCAAGGAGCAGGGCCCTCAAATCCCTCTTGTATTGAACTGTATTGTTGCTGTATTGTCTCCCGTTATATTGTAAAGCGCTGAGCAAACTGTTGGCGATATATAAATCCTGTATAATAATAATAATAATCTGCCAACACTCAGTATGGCCAAGCTAAATTGCACAGAAATGTGCATAGATGTGTGCGGGTGCTCTCTGCACTCTGATATAGAAATTGCTGGATGTTCGTGAGCCCCCTGTTGCCTTGTGCTTCTGTGTTGCTTTACTTCTGGATTTCCATTTCTGACTCAGCTTGCTCCTAGACTTGTCTTGACTCTTCTCCTGGCTCTGACCACGGCTTGTTATATGGACTGTACTACCGTCTGCCTCCTTGTTTGACCCCGACCTGTTATATGGACTTTGCTTACTGCCTGGCTCGTGTATGACCTCGGCTAGATCTGTGACCACGCAAGCTTCTACTCCCGACTGATCTTCTGTGCATGATTCCTGGCTCCGCCTTCTGTTCTGCTCTCCTGTCATGATCCGCCTAAGCATCTGGAGTTCTTCCTGTCCTGCTGGTACCTTGGCACAAGCAAGACTTCACCTGGCCCCCTGGAGTGTCTTCCGCCCTACTGACACCGCTGCAAGGTCAAGTCCATTCCAAGTGCCTCATCAACTCTGCTCATCAGGCTACTCCATATTAGGCAACCCATGCTTTTTTGGGTGCAGCACTCCCTGTTTCCACTCTCAGGGGTGCCCTGCACTCAGCCACAAGGGGAGTCCTCCCATCACTTCGGCCTTTGACTAGGTACGTGACAATCACTAAAGATATTTGGCAGCTGTGACTTGCTGTGTGTCTGAGATGCACTGAGGACAGAATGTCCCATATAGACATTCTGGCCACAGTACTGCCCCCTCCCCCCCTTACATGACAATAATATACTGAATGCTGTGTGCCTGTGTACAAGATCATAAGTTGGATTCTGCAGGGAAAGGTGGATGTGGGTTTCTGTGTATCAAATACTTTCTGGCACCTAGGGAGCTACATATTCAGAGTACAGTTGCCGAAGTGAATAGCTGTATGCAGCTGTGCTTAGGTAGACACCTATGGCTTCTGAATCAACATATATCCATGCATGTGCAATACAATGCTTTTCCACAAACTATGCAGAAGCCATCAGCACTACATTGCGCATGGTTGCGTACAGCCATTTTCTTCTATTGGCTGCGGCAACTAATACATACAGCTCCCTGGGCAAAGTTTATTACTACAGGTATACATAGCTCATATAATCATTTTAGGGTTAACATGCACGTTAAGACTGATCTACAACAGTGGGCTCAGAATGCCTTCTTATGGGGTACCTGTAACATCTCAAGCAGAACATTCTACTAAGACTTTTATATCCACTGAAGACTCCACCTATACTTACCCCATAGTATTTTCTCACATGTACTCAACAACCCCTAAAAAATTTGCCAATAAACCAGCCAGAGTAAAAGGTACTATTCTACATAAACCCAAGAGTGAATGAGGTTTGGCCCTTACAGATATCAAACTGTACCATGCTGCTATTTATTTAACCCTCATCATATGCTGGTGTAAACATGATAGCAACCATCCAAGCTTTAGATATTAATGGAATAGTCCACATGGAAGGGTCCTAACAACTAAGCACCTCTTGGCACACCAGTCTCCTCAGTCATTGGGAACCCTCAGTCCATCGCTGGCCTCCTTGACCCGGATTTTACCAAGTCAAGAGCAACTGAAAAATACAGGGTGACACATTTTATCACCTACTGTGCTTGGCTATCATTCACAGACATGTCCTTGTATCTTGACCTAGCACTCTTGAAACTCTGGAGGTGTAGGCAGTTGTTGCATTCTCTTCTTTACCTATAGACAGGTCTCTTGACTGCCCTGTGACACATTTCCAACAAGAGTGCACAAAACCTGGCTTGTTACTAGTGTCCTCTCCAGATGCAACAAACGTCTACTCTCTTGGGACCATGATTCCCCGCTTCCTTTCCTCAAGAGATGGGAACAAGTCCCAAACCTATCTCTCACCCAAGAGGAACATTCCAAACTTCTTAATTTTTCTCTTACCTTTCCCATTAGCAACAAATACCAGGGGACTGGAAACAAGACAGTTACCAATGGTATAGAACCCCCCAACCTCTTTCTTAACTCTCCTGACCAGTGCTTGAATTTCAGCTTGGTATGCTACATGTCTCCTGGTCTTGCCCAAAGCTATGGTAGTTCTGAGACCAGGTCTAAACCATCAAGCAGAAATTCAGTAAGTTCGCAATCCCCACAGACCCTACTTTTTTCCATTCTACTACAGCCTATTTTCCCTCAAAACCTGCAAGAGATTGATTATCATCCATTTAGTGAATACTGAGCAAGCTTGAATCCCCACCTTTTAGAAATAGTCACACACAGAACAACAATGGTTCAGGATAAAAAAACAGTAAACATATGAATGATCTCACCAGTTCTCTCCAGGGTACTGATGAAAACTTCCGTGCCACCTGGTTTTAGTGGATAGACTTTATTACTACAGATGTTACTGGAACTCGTGAGAGATGCTGAAACCCACTCACACATGTGTTCCTTGATTACCTATTGCTTCCCCTTTAGCTCCCAGAGCTCTTGCCTTACCCCACCTTCTCTTTTCAGCCTTTACCTCTCTCCTCAACCTTTCCCCCCTCCCTATCTTATTTCCCTTACACCCCACGCTCCTGCTGGAGAATGATTGTACTTTGTTGATGTTTTCCTAATCTGTTTATGCGCAGAATTGCCTTAAAGTAAAGAATTTATTTAACAAAACGTTAATTTAATAAACATATTGCTGAATGTCCAAATATACTTTTCTCTGGTAAAGAGCGCCTTAGTCATTTGGTATAGTATGTATTTTGTATTTTTTGCTAGTATGTATAGTTTGCTAATAATTACCAATGTCTCTCAATTCATTTCTACAGGGCTCTTATTCCCCATATGTAAACTTTAGTTCCAAAATTATGTCGGTTTCTGATAATTTAGGCCAAGGCCTTAACTATTGTGATATCTTGTAATGATTATTACTTATAAGCCAGGAGACTTTGGATCAGTTTAAGTGCCAATTAAGTCATGAGAACAGCGTCAGGATTAACTTTGCTTTGACAGTCACTGACACATAGATACAAAGTATCCCTTGGCATGTGGTGACACTATGCCAGGACACGAGAATGTTTGGGCAAAGCTGTTCTCGCCCTCATTATACAATATGAAACAGACACAGCATGGACAGATAAAAACACAAGGTAACATTAACTATGGCCAATTGGTATTGTGATAAACCATAGAATTAGTGACGTTAAAATCCTGCTTATAGGCAAATAGAACCAGTAAGCCTTTGTGTCTCTAGAACATCCTGATGCTGATGGTTTAGTAAATAATGGCTATCACACAGATGTCAAGCGCTTGGATTGTCTAGTTTACAATTGTTTATCATTATCATCAAATGGTTATGCTAAACAATGTGCATAAATGTAATTGGACAATGCTGTAAATGGAAGCATGTCATATGCAAGTTTAGGTCCAACAGATTTGGCCACAGTGAAAATCTAAGCATTTTTAGGAAAAAGTGCAGATCACTCAGTTTGTTATATTTGATATGAGATGCATATTAGGATTGGTTAGTTGAAAATAATATTTCATTGGAACTTCACCTTTAAAGAACATGTCTTTTAATAAATTCCCCTACCCTCTTTGGTGCCGCCCACATTTGATAAAATATTCCTCCACGATCAATCAATTTTTCCTTCAAGATCTTGGCCAGCTCCCCTTAATGGTGCATTTGTGTGCCATAGCCCCATTCATTCCTTTGAATACAAATACCCTTAGGAATTAGAAGGAGTTGAACAGAACCTTATCCAAGGAAAGATCGCTGGGTCAGGAAGAAATTTCACTAACGGTGAAGTTGACATTTAGGCTTCTTGTACACGGGTGAAAAATATGCTGTGTTTGTAGCCATCTAGCTTTTTATAATCAACAGAAGTGCATTGTTGCCTATAGGACACTGCACACAGTTGGTTAAAGATCAGTAACACAGCGATGAGTTCAGAGCTGTAAAAAGAACAATTTGTTGGAGTGCAGTAATTTATGCACATACGCTGGTATACCCAAATATATACAAGCGTATATGTGTAAACTGCAACACTGGCAGCTAAAAGTCTACATGCACATGGGCGCATTTGGCCATGCAGGATAAAGACACTGCACAAAGAATTTCAAAATTTGTTCCCCAGTTCCATATCGCCTATTATACAGCAGCACAGTGTTCAAACACTGACCAATACTGTAATATAGTTACAATTTACTTATCTGGTTGTTTTTATTGTAACTAGCAAAATAGCTTTTCTAATTTTATGATTAATTTATGATTGATAACATTTTCCAGACCTATTTTGGCATTTCAGCAGTTAAAGCTGAAGTCCAATGTTCGCATGTGTTTTGTTCTGCAGAAGTCAGAATTTTCTGCTATGCCTTATGCTGAAAAAGACCAGCATCTTTTGGTTTACATTTCTTTTACACAGTAGTGGGTGGACAACTAGAGCTTTGCATGTCGTAGATTATAGCAATTCCTTCCTTTTTTTCTATTAGTTACTAGTCTGTGAATTTTTACAGACCAACATGTAATTGAAGGGAACGTTTTATTATGGCTTTAGAACATGTAAAATGACTGTAAGGGTTTATCTAAAAAAATTATGATTTGGAATAGGCTCTGGCTCCCCTTGATTGGTAGGGCCAACCTTATCAAAATGATTTACATGCCCCAATTACTTTACTTTCTCCACAAGTCCCCTGTAGTGATCCCCCTATATATTTTTAGACTGGTAATAATGTTGGGCTGAACACCCCCCTGTTTGGTTAGAACTTAGCAAAAGTTCGACCGCGAACTTCGAGCAGAGGGGACAATTTACTAAGCGGTATCTTACCACATCTCAGTATGCGATAAGATACTGCACAGCTACTAAAAACACTCTTTAATGTTTCAACTGTCAGCGGGGTTCCCTGCTGACATCTGAATGTAAAAAGAATTGCCGGCATTTCCCTGCAATTAAATTGTTTTTAAAAAAATGCGTGGTATCCATCCATACCAAGCCTTTCGGGTCGGTACGGATTTTGAGAGGAACCCAGCACCAATTTTTTTTAAAAATGGTGTGAGTCCCCCCCAAAAAAAAAAATTCATACCAGACCCTTGTCCCAGCATGCAGCCCTGCAGGTCAGGAAAGGGGGGGGGGAAAGCGAGCACCCTCTCCTTCCTGAACCATACCAGGCCACATGCCCTCAACGTGGGGGTGTGCTTTGGGGCAGGGGGGTTCTCCTCCTCCCCAAAGCACCTTGTCCCCATGTTCCCCACAACCGTAGCCAGTGCTTGTGGGGGTCTGCGGGCAGGGATATCTTCGGAATCTGGAAGCCCCTGTAACGGGGGCCCCCAGATACCACCCCCCCCATGTGAGTATGGGGTACATGGTACCGCTACTCATTCAAAAAAAATAAGTGTAAAGTAAAAAATGACAGTAGACAGTCTTTGACAAGTCCTTTATTTAAAACAATTTCTCCTGAAGTAGATCCAACGTCAATCATGATGCCCGCCTTCACCGTCGACCCATAAAAAGAAAAAAAACACTTCGCTCTCTATGCTGGCTCAGTAGCTCTGCCCAACCCATGGTTTTACTACCTGGCTGCTCAAATGTAGCACTTCATTGGGGCCTTTATGTCAGGGGAGGGTTTCACCACACAGTTATCTCCCTCTGCCCACTCTATCATGCGACCCCGTATGAAAACGTTACTGGACTGGACTCGTATTCTTTTCAGTCCTCAAAAAAGGCATTTCCCACTTACTCACTAATCCATAAGGTCTGGAACAGGGTGAGAGCCCTTCAGGGTGTAGAGGGATTTACTGAATATAGTCCCATTTGGCACAATCCCACTTATGGAGAACTGGAACATCTTCAGTGTACAGGGATATGAAAGTGCTGGGGCATTACTCATCTGAAACAGATTTTTGGCAATAGATTTCTCCTTTCTTTTGCGGATCTACAACTTGCATTCTGCCTCCCTTCCACACTGCAGTTGTCCTGTTTTCAGCTTCATCATGCGGTCCGAGCCCAGGGCCCTATGACCAACTGGTCTCTATCCCCCACACACATCTTTCTCTTCCTTAAATCTGTGAAGGACACAAAGGGCTTCATCTCCAGATGCTATGACATGCTACTTTTCCTGTACCTAGAAGGTCACCCTTGCAAAGCTAAAGAACAGTGGGAGTAAGTTGTAGGCCCATTGAATGAGAAGTTGTGGGATAATGCATTGAATCAGTTTTACTCAACTCCCTTAACACCAGTCAAAGGCTCTCGCAGCTATACATAATATTTTGTGCCCACTATACCCCCCTCAAACTCCACCGCATGGGTCTCCTGCAGTCCCCCTTTTGTATTACATAAGCCACTGCGCAGGGTAACCTTATTCACCTTCTGTGGCACTCTCCCAAGCTTCACTGGTACTGGGCATATATTGTTGCTACCATCCATGCAGTCTTTCACACTACTGTCCCTGTTGAACCTACCCGCTGCATTTTGGGTATACCAAATGATCTCCCATTAACTGACTTCCAAAAGGCCGCAGCTAATAGGGCACTGTTTCAGGCTCGAAAGCTTATCCTCCAACACTGGAAGTCTGAAAAAGCTCCCACTCACAAAGAATGGGTCACATGTGTGGGTGATACTCTTAGATTAAAGAAAATAATTTTTCAGCACAGTGGCTGCCCAGGTAAATTTAACAAATTATAGAAGGAATGGTTAGCTGTTCCAGGCCTTGCGCCTCACCATTTGGTGATGGACAGCCTGGTGATTTAATTATTTACAGGCATTGCTCTCTTTTCTCTTATTTTGTGATGTACCAGTGCTTTGGAATGAATTTCACTGACTTGTGTAATGATTGTACTTCTTTCTGTTTATTGCATGTACCTTAATAAACTTTATTTCTGATTTTAAAAAAAAGAGGTTATGTAAAAAGTATGGGGATATTTAAAAAAAGGATTTAAAAAGAAAACATTTTTTTACTCACCTAGGTGGATGCACCATCGATCCGATGCTGCATCTGTCCCCTGCTGGCACTACAGTGAGAACTGAGCAATCAAACACTGCTGCTCTGAGCAGAGAGCTGTGACTGTCAGTCTCCGGCTCTCTTCTCTGACTCTCCAGCACTCACTGGAGCGCCAGGCTGTGGAGAAGGCGAAGGTGGGGCTGCCTCAGGCTCTCGGCAGATTCTGGGTGGATCCCGACCATATGGTTGGGATCTTTTCAGAGCCTGGACTGGCTCAGTGACGTCAGCCAATAGTGGACGTTAGCCCACTGTTGGTTGAAAACGGGTCACAGGAGTGCAGAACGAACTGCACTCTTGTGATCCATAGAAAAAGTATAGCCAAAAAAGCTTTGAGCATACTTCTTTGTGAGGAAGAAACATGATATTTAAAAAAGAAGAATTGCATAGGGTTCCAATCTGGAGATGTGGAAAAGATGAGTGTGAGGGTCACCATGCAAGTTACAATCCGACTATACAATTTGTTTTACATTTAATTTAGGATTTACCAAAACTGTGTAATATAATGGCCTACCTGGATTATAAGGGCTTGAACTGTTCAATCAATTTGAATCCTTTGGTTGCATTCAGCTTGTTCACAGGTTTAATACACTTCAGTGCCCTGGACACCACTTTGCAACATGCTGGGCATCAGCAGACTCCTTTTACATTTCTGTGGACCACACTACTCCAAACTTCATGCTACAGAAGAACATTCATGGAACAGAAGACTTTAGAGACTGGGAAAAATCTTCAGGCACCAAATTGTACAGCAGACAATCCCCAGGTGGTAGCAAGAAGTTTATAACAATGCACTTAGTGGGAATTAGAGCTGAGGAAAGAATATGTGCAATATGCTCCTGTGGTCTGACACAAGATAACTGGGAGTAAAATATGAATTTTCACTGTGTCTGTAACTGATAAAAAAATATTTACTATTGTATAGATCAGGGGTCTCCAAACTTTCTAAACAAAGGGCCAGTTTACTGTCCTTCAGACTTAGGGGGCCTGAACTTTTGCTATTGGGAGTAGAAAAGGTCCTCATATCAGTGGGAATGGACAATGCCCCATCTTTGGTGTCAGTGGGAGGAATAGTGCCCCAATGTTCATGTCAGTGGGAGGAATTGTGCCCTATCGGTGTCATTGGGAGGTTATTGTGACCCATCATTACTGCCGTTGGGCCCCATCATTCATGTCATTGGGAGGAATTGTTACTCATTAGTGTTGTCATTGGGTGCAATCATTGATGTAATTGGGACATATTTTGCCCTTTCATTGGTGTTAGTAGGGGGAAATATGTCCCATTGTTGGTATCAGTGGATGAAATAGTACCCCAAGGGCCAGATAAAAGCAAGCAAAGGACCGCATCCAGCCCTCAGGCCGCAGTTTGGAGACCACTGGTATAAACTGTCACATCATAGGAGCGCTCTCAATGGCTTAATGCACATATGGAGCGTTATTGTATGTGTGGATGGTAGGAGACCTGCATTGCTAGTCAGGTGGGTGGCAAAGTTTTCTACAGTAATCTATTTCTCTCTGTTAATATGGCAGACATAACTAGAAATAATCTTTTTCTGCTTATTATTGCCTTACAGGCAACAATGGGGAGTTTATGTGACATGCACAGAATAGTGGATGTATATATTGAGTGAAAAGAAGGGTGTGATCATTTATAACTGAACAGTCAGATGACCGGATGAACAACTAACAAGCACCAAGTATGTTAAGTATGTTAGATAAATAAATATAAACGAATGTACAAGTACTAATAGAGGAATAAGCTGTATTATGTAAGTATTTATCAAAATATGCAAGTTCTATATTTATTAGATTATAAAGAAAATGAGATAGGGGTATCTGTATCCCTGGACTGCTGAAGGGCAGCATAGCATCATATTTATCTTAATTCATCACTGCCAGGGCAGCAAGTTTAGGAGGTGCAGAACTAATAACAAATGTTATATACTATGTTCGGTACGCACATGTAACCTTTCCCTCACTTTCTTATTTCTACAGTAGTTCTGCACATAAAAGAGCATTCCGTCACCATTAATGCTTTCTTGGTTTTTTTTTTGTTTTGTTTTGTTTTTTTTTTATTAGAAAAGTTCCATAAAGTACAGTACAACGTTTGTGTCACAGCATTTGAGATCAAGAGTAGGCAAGCAATAGGGAAAACAATCAGCCAAAAAATAAGAGCTGTAACCTCAAGTAAATTTAGAAGTAGTAAAACCAGCACCAAACTAAGCTTGAACAATTACCTGGCTAAATAGTCATGTCGAGAACAAGTCTCATAACTTGCCAGTTAGAATGTGTGGAAGAGATATGTAGCTTCAGAGTAGCATCTTGGTGGAAAAAAGCATGTAATATCAATATTTTAGCAAAAGGCAACAGGGGGACATTGGGATGGACAAAGTTTTGGACATGGGACATCTTAAACAGAGACCTCAAACTGGGTCCATGGATTCCATAACCTCTCAAAGATAGGGAGTGTATTATTTATCCTGGCTGTGAGAGCTTTCGTGAGTTTAATCCCTCAGAGTGTAAATCAGATCCTGTTGTCTGTCTCCAGCGAGAGGCAGTTAGACAACTCACAGCCATTAACTCATGTAAGATCAGCCGTTTGGAATCCTTGGGCATATTGGATGGTGGAAGACTAAGCAAGAATATGGCGGGATCAAGCTTGATACCTATTTGTAAGAGTGTGTAAAAGGGCTATTACTTCTAACCAAAATGGATATTCTTCAGGGAAGGTCCAATAGACATGAAACAGCATCCCTATGCATTGCTGGACTCTACAGCAGTTGTCTGTAAAACAAAGATTAAGAACAGGGCAATAGAACAGAACAGGGGTGTGATACCAATGATACAGATTTTTGAATTAGTTATCTTTATAAGTTGTGCAAATGGAGGATTTATGTGCGTTAACCCAGATTTTACCCCATTCCTCAGGTGTAAACTTTCTAATCTCCTAGATTGTAAGCTCGAAAGAGCAGGGCCCTCAATCCCCTCATGTTTTGCATTGTATTGGTATTGTTCTGTCACATGTTCTGTCCCCCTTTGTAATGTACAGCGCTGAGCGAACTATTGGCGCTTTATAAATACTGTATAATAATAATATTCAACATCTATTCCCATTTTATCATGTAACTGTGCCATGTAGGCGTGACAGGGTTAGGAGTAATTAAAATGTTGTATAAAGCAGAAACCAGGTTCCTGCATGTCGCACCCCTAATGCAAATCTTTTCAAAGTGAGTAGGCTCTGAAAAAGTGAGGTTAAAAGAAATAAAAATTTGCAAAGTGTTTGACTAAACAGGGCTTTTGATGGCAATTTGTATCTTTCTTGCAGAGTAGCAAAAGGTAGAACAATTTTGGTGCAAGCCTTCAGGATATTGCTGAGATGAAACAAAGATTTAGGTTTCCGCAGCAATACCATGCATTGTGTAAGAATGTCAGGAATGGCTTGGGTATAAAGGAAAGAGATCAGAGGAGATGCATTATAAACTAAGTGGAATTTAGATTTACAAATGTTCCAGATCTCTTTAGTAAATCACACTGTAGAGAGAAGATCTAGGTCTTTGAAAGTGATGAAGAGGGCCGTAACAGAGAATTACAGTAGACTAGAGCTAATCATGGCTTTTTGATTTTCGGCCATTTATCAAATGAGTACAAAGTACACCAGGACATTACTGGCTTAAGATGTATTGCATTGTAGTATTTTATCAGATCAGGGAATGCAAATTCCCCTTGGGACTTAAGGGCTAGGTGAACAGTTTTAGCCACTTAATGCTTCTTGTTTCCCCATATAAATTGTAGCATATCCCATTGGCATTTCTTAAGATGAGATATTGGGACTTTTACCGGGAACATATGAAAGTAATAATGCAAATTTGGCAAGATGCTCATTTTAACTATGGCTATCATACCCATCCATGAAAGAATGGGGACCACTAATGCAGAAGCTGTCACAGGTTGCAATAGGTGTGGGGATTTTGCATCGTATAGTGTATGGGGACAGGATGTTAAGTGGATGTCAAGATATACAATATGATGGGAATTTCAGGCAAAATTGCATGCAGACTGGAGGGTTTCTAGGGTTTGCAGATTCACATTAATAGGTAAGGCCTGAAATTTAGAGTCATTGACTTTATAGCTAGAGGGAGCCCCATATTCTGTAATATGGACTTTAAGGTTAGGATGTAGTGAGGGGTTACATAAAAGTTAAGACGATGTAATCTGCAAAAAGTGACATTTTGAAGGAACAGCTGTGAATGGCAACTACTCTAATATTTTTGGCATTGCCGATGGTAGCAGCAAGAGGTTCAGTTCAGGGAGGACAGAGGGCATCCCGTTCATGTACTGTTCCTTATTTTGAAGGGGCTGATGTAGCATGTGGGAGGTTCATGAATGCAGAGGGTGTAGCATAAAGAGCCTGAATGGCTTGTAGGGGAGGTCACTTAATACTGATGTGTCTAAGAGTTGCAAAAAGAAAAGGCCAACCAAGGTGGTCAAGTGTCATGACTAAGAACTACACTTTGTTCACCTCTTCTGCAGAGTATGTCTGGAAGCAGGGCACACAGATGCAGAGAGCAATAAACTTAATATATTGTGGAACATTCCAATTGGTTACAACAAGGCTGTAGCATGGCCGTCTGGAGCCACTTACAGAGTCAGTAGCAGTAGTTTTGTAGCTGAAATGATGCCGACAACTTCTACAATAAGGAGTGGGAATGTGGCCTGGCTGCTCTGACCCAACTAGGAGGCTTCCTAGGTGGAGGTAGTGTAATCCCTGCACTTTCCCTACTCATCTGGAACCTCTCCCTTTTGCTAAGTGCTGTCCCTGACAGACGGGAACCTTTTCCCTATACTAACCACTCACAGAGTGAGTGCCAAATCAGGGGGCCAGAGGCTTAAATAAGTTCTGCCCTCACCCAAGATGGTCACGGAGGTCCAATCAGACAGCTGTTCTCCTGGTGAATACAGGAAGTCCTAGAGGAACCAAGTTCCTCACAACTTCCTTCCCCTTCTGCATTGCCACTTCGAGTGACACCTAGTGTAGGGAGTCCAGACTGCCAACATGCTGATAAGGTCTATAGTCCTGCACGTATTGTCATCCGGCTGCCAGAATGGAAGGAAGCCCTCCTGTTTTAGTTTTTGCAAACATCATAACATAGTAAGTGGAGCCTACAGAAACCAGCATCATCATTTATATTACATGCACTTAGGGCAATATGATGGCAATATGAAAAAGCTGGCCATATACTAATGTGGCATCATTTGGCTTCACAAACATTACAGGAAAAACTGAAGGACCTGGGTGAAAAATTGTTTGTTGAACAGTGACTACATCCTATCCATTGCAGTCACTGTTCAGGTATTCAGACAGTTGTAGGTGCTGCAGCTATCTCAATACAATAGCCTTCAGGGGTGATTCCTTCATCCACATTGTTTAGCATTGATGGAGGAGCCTATTAGATCTCTTTTATTCAGCCCATGGGGAGGAAAAATCTGGGCTAGCATAAAGCTGGGTATACACTAGTAGAATTTAAAGTATGAATATTAGGAAAATTCATACCAAAATTCCCAGTACATATAAATATTGTTCAAAATCAGTTCAAGATTTTGTTTACTTCTAAAATTTTTCAGTTTTGAATGAATGGACTGTACCGAACGAAAACATTCACTGTTAGAAACAACCCTTGTGAACCAGTGCCTAAGGCAGTAGAATTACACTGGGCACAACCAAACCTTAACTATTAAAAAGTGTGATAACATTTTGCTTGTATTGTTCTCCTCTGTTGGCCAACCCTAGAAATACATAACCAAATTCAGCAAGAAATCTGCAGGGGAAAGGGGCCCAAGTAATGTTGATAGTACTGTAGTTAGAAGGCTCTTTATAGTTCAGACTTGGAGCCATCACTTCTTTCTTTTGTTTGTTGGCTTGTATAGTTTAAAAGTGTTTACACATATAAAGCATCCAATGTGCTGCCACCAACAGTACATTCTAACATACAATTTACTACTATAATCAGATGGCACATCCTCATCATCAAGTGTGCTTAAATACAGCAATAACTATATGTGGCATGGAACAGAGCTACAGAATTTGTACATCATTCTCAGTGACTGTAGACTACAGGGCCCATTTCTATAGTTTTTCTGAACACTTTACTGAGTCTCAGTGTCAGAAGTAATCCTAGCTATTTTGTTTGGAAAAGTAAGAACTAAACGCAAACTATAGTGGTAAAGGGTCAATTTTGTATTGTTTTATTGTTTCGACTATATATGCAATCATTATTTTACCTTTTCCATACATATACTGTAAACTTTACATCTACATGTATTTAATGTGTGACAAAGGATTCCCAGAGCATCATGGGTTAGCTAAACAGAGCGCACAGCAACACTCCTCTTTAGGCACACTTTCTTTCAGTAAATCTTCGGACAAAGTCGTCTAAGAGATAAGTCACTCTTCTGACTTTTTCACCTGTGTGTGTAAAAATTGAACTATTAAAAGTGCTACTTGCTGGTTGCAAAGATGAATAAAAAGTATTGTAGCGCTATCCCCATAGGAGCCGGTGGGGATGATGCTCTGCCACAGCTAAACAGCTCAGTCCCCACTGCCACACTTAGTCATACACTACAGATTATTTGCACCTGTGGATTTAAGGGTTAGCAGGAATGAGGCCACAACACCTTGGTAGTAAAACAGCTGAATGTATTTAGGCAATTTAACGCAATATGGTGAAAATCAATAAACAGATAATTGCATAGACAAGCACTATAATAGGCAAATGGGCAACAGTTCACTAATGTGCACTTAAAGAAATGACAGCACTGTTAACTTGAATCTTAAAAACAAAATAGTCGCATGAGTGGATATAGCCCACCCTATGAGACACGTGGTTAATTGGACAGCAAACAAGGCTTGTATCAGTCTTTATGATTATAAAAGACTTTTTATAAATTTTTTGCAAAAACCATCTTGCAATGCAACAAAGTAGAAGTAACACACTGTGCCCAGTGACCACAACATATATGTAGACGTTCAAACAAAATTTGTCCTGACAAAGCTACGTTTGTACGTAAGCGAAACGTGTTGACGTCATGTGGCGTCAGTGACGTCACTGTCAGGAATGGACTTGCCAATAATGGTGGGACTCACCTGCCTTGTGGGCTGCAGTACCAGTGCTGGCCAGCGGGTGCTCTCAGCAATCAGAGACTCAACCCTGCAGTCAGCCAAACACCTGAAGCTGATTACGGAGGTGTATTTAAGGGATGGCCAGACCTGCAGTCTGGGCCTTGGTGTGTGTTTTTCCATGGGCCCCTGTATCTTGTTACCTGCATTACTGTTCCTGTTCCTGCCTGACTTACTCGTTGCCTACCCTGCCTGATCCTGACCTCTGCTGTCTTGTCCTGTTTGATCCCTGGCTTGTGACCCCGACCATTCTCTGCCTGACCCCCTGTACCTACCTGCCCGTTAGTTGCTGTACCCGGCTCGTGACCTGACTACTCTCTGCCTGCTCCTCCTGTTCCTACCTGCCCGATTGTTATTGACCCGGCCTGCCTGACTACGCTTGCATTGTATGTATTGTTATCTGTGGGTGGTTTGGTTTGGTTCGTTTGTACTGTGTTTATGTTTTAGTATTGCACTGCGTTTTGTATTGTTAGTATTAATAAATTACATTGTTTATAACATATCTGAAGCCTGCGTTTCCCTGCGTCAGTTCACATACCTCTGGTCATACCCGGAGCCCTGACATTACACCAAGGCCAATCCTGACCAGAAGTGGCTGCACAGGGAAGCCATCTTGGCTTGTTGCTGGGAAGGATGGATCTTGATGAGGTTGTGTATTTGTCGCTGCTGGTTTTTGATGACAGAGAATATGCTTATCAGACTCTGAGGGAGTATACCCGGGATCAACTGCTAGAATGTATACGGATCGCTCATGTTCTAGTAGATCAGGGCACAGAGTTCTCTGAGGTGCAACCTTTGATTAAGCTTTGTGTAGAGTTGGCTTCATCTGGTACCCCTGAAAGCAGGAATGACTTTTTGCCACCATTTAGTGCAGACCAGGTAGAGTCCCTGGTATGGTTATTAGAGGATGATGTGGATTGCTTCTTGGAGCATTATGCTGCATGTTCACCACAGGTATTAAGGGATTGTATAAACGCAGCGCAGTCTTTGACCAGACAGGCTTTGTGTAAGCTCAGCTTTGTTCAACCCATACTGCAGACATGGTCAGACTTGTTGCACCCAGCCTCAGTCAGCTTGCAACGTCGTTCCTCTGCTCAAGGCACTCTTCCTGCATCCCCGACAGCACCCCCAGTGACGGCCCAGTATACTCTGCTAACTACCACATACCAGTCCCCTGCTCCCACTCGCTGCACCTATCCTTTCTTTGGCCCTGTGGAGAGGTCCTCTGTGACGGCTGCTCCCTCCTCTGTTCCATCTTCCAGCTCTTCTCTGTCCTCAGCTGCTCCATTTGTTTGCAGACCTGTGTTTACTTGCAGTGCTCCAGTAGTTAAAACCAGAAAAAAGCAAAAATTCTTTCCAACCAGTACCATCCTGCCAGTATCCAAACCAGTGAGCCTGCCGTCTGAGAACCTGCCTTCCGTGGTTCAGCCTGGTGCCTCGGCACCCGCACTTCAGCCTGATGTCTCTACCCAGCCTGATGTCTGTACCCAGCCTGATGATCCTATCACGCCTGATGACCCAGTGCCCGCTGTCATACCTGGTGACCCGATGCCCGCTGTCGAGCCAGACGATCCAATGCCTGATGACCCAGTGCCTGCTGTCATGCCTGGTGACCCGATGCCCGCTGTCGAGCCAGACGATCCAATGCCTGATGACCCAGTGCCCACTGTCATGCCTGGTGACCCGATGCCCGCTGTCGAGCCAGACGATCCAATGCCTGATGACCCGGTGTCCGCTGTCATGCCTGGTGACCCGATGCCCGCTGTCGAGCCAGACGATCCAATGCCTGATGACCCAGTGCCCGCTGTCATGCCTGGTGACCCGATGCCTGCTGTCGAGCCAGACGATCCGGTACCTGATGACCCGGTGCCCGCTGTCGTGCCAATTGACTCAGAGCCCACTGTCGTGCCTGGTGACTCGGTGCCCACTGCCTTGCCAGATGACGCGGTGCCCGCTGTCGAGCCAAATGACCTGATGCCTGGTGACCCGATGCCCGCTGTCGAGCCAGATGATCCAATGTCTGACCCAGTGCCCGCGGTCATGCCAGTTGACTCGGAGCCCACTGTCATGCCTGGTGACTCGGTGCCCACTGCCTTGCCAGATGACGCGGTGCCTGCTGGCGAGCCAAATGACCTGATGCCTGGTGACCCAATGCCCGCTGTCGTGCCTGATGACCCGGTGCCCGCCGCTCCGCCTGGGGGTCCAATGCCTGCCGCTCCGCCTGGGGGCCCTGTGCCTGCCGCTCCTCCTGAGGGCCTGGCACCCGTCGCCCCGCCTGGGGGCCCGTTGCCCGTCGCCCCGCCTGGGGGCCCGACGCCCGTCGCTCCGCCTGGGGGCCCGACGCCCACCGCCCCTCCTGGTGGCCCGGTGCCTGCCGCTCCGCCTGGTGGCCCGGTGCCTGCCGCTCCGCCTGGTGGCCCGGTGCCTGCCGCACATCCTGGACTCAGCTTCCTAATCCTATAGGCATAGTTTGCTGCTGGATGGCTGGATGTCCCACCTGGATCTAATTACCACACGATGAGTCTTTTTAACCATTTATCTTGTAAGTGCAAATTTCCCATTGTTTACTGAATAAATTGTCAATACTGCACTTAGAGGCGCCTTCCTCTCTTTTTCTTGATAATTGACGTCCGCACGTGTGTATTATGACATTTTTAATTTTGTTTGTCTACATACAGTCAGGTCCATAAATATTGGGACATCGACACAATTCTAACATTTTTGGCTCTATACACCACCACAATGGATTTGAAATTAAATGAACAAGATGTGCTTTAACTGCAGACTGTCAGCTTTAATTTGAGGGTATTTACATCCAAATCAGGTGAACGGTGTAGGAATTACAACAGTTTGCATATGTGTCTCCCACTTGTTAAAGGACCAAAAGTAATGGGACAGGATAATAATCATAAATCAAACTTTCACTTTTTAATACTTGGTTGCAAATCCTTTGCAGTCAATTACAGCCTGAAGTATGGAACGTATAGACGCTGGGTTTCATCCCTGGTGATGCTCTGCCAGGCCTCTACTGCAACTGTCTTCAGTTCCTGCTTGTTCTTGGGGCATTTTCCCTTCAGTTTTGTCTTCAGCAAGTGAAATGCATGCTCAATCGGATTCAAGTCAGGTGATTGACTTGGCCATTGCATAACATTCCACTTCTTTCCCTTAAAAAACTCTTTGGTTGCTTTTGCAGTATGCTTTGGGTCATTGTCCATCTGCACTGTGAAGCGGCATCCAATGAGTTGTGAAGCATTTGGCTAAATATGAGCAGATAATATTGCCCGAAACACTTCACAATTCATCCGGCTGCTTTTGTCAGCAGTCACATCATCAATAAATACAAGAGAAGCAGTTCCATTGGCAGCCATACATGCCCACGCCATGACACTACCACCACCATGCTTCACTGATGAGGTGGTATGCTTAGGATTATGAGCAGTTCCTTTCCTTCTCCATACTCTTCTCTTCCCATCACTCTGGTACAAGTTGATCTTGGTCTCATCTATCCATAGGATATTGTTCCAGAACTGTGAAGGCTTTTTTAGATGTCGTTTGGCAAACTCTAATCTGGCCTTCCTGCTTTTGAGGCTCACCAATGGTTTACATCTTGTGGTGAACCCTCTGTATTCACTCTGGTGAAGTCTTCTCTTGATTGTTGACTTTGACACACATACACCTACCTCCTGGAGAGTGTTCTTGATCTGGCCAACTGTTGTGAAGGGTGTTTTCTTCACCAGGGAAAGAATTCTTCGGTCATCCACCACAGTTGTTTTCCGTGGTCTTCCGGGTCTTTTGGTGTTGCTGAGCTCACCGGTGCGTTCCTTCTTTTTAAGAATGTTCCAAACAGTTGTTCTGGCCACGCCTAATGTTTTTGCTATTTCTCTGATGGGTTTGTTTTGTTTTTTCAGCTGAATGATGGCTTGCTTCACTGATAGTGACAGTTCTTTGGATCTCATCTTGAGAGTTGACAGCAACAGATTCCAAATGCAAATAGCACACTTGAAATGAACTCTGGACCTTTTATCTGCTCATTGTAATGGGGATATTCAGGGAATAACACACACCTGGCCATGGAACAGTTGAGAAACCAAATGTCCCATTACTTTTGGTCCCTTAACAAGTGGGAGGCACATATGCAAACTGTTGTAGATCCTACACCGTTCACCTGATTTGGATGTAAATACCCTCAAATTAAAGCTGACAGTCTGCAGTTAAAGCACATCTTGTTAATTTAATTTCAAATCCATTGTGGTGGTGTATAGAGCCAAAAATGTTAGAATTGTGTCAATGTCCCAATATTTATGGACCTGACTGTAAATGTTGTGGTCACTGAGCACAGTGTGTTACTTCTACTTTGTTGCATTGCAAGATGGTTTTGGCAAAGAATTAATAAAAAGTCTTTTATAATCGTAAAGACTGAAACAAGCCTTGTTTGCTGTCCAATTAAACACTTGTCTCATAGGGTGGGCCATACCCACTCATGCGACTATTTTGTTTTTCGGCTATTTTTTGGTTTAGACAGCAACACTTATCAAATGACTAGGCAATCAGTGTTTTCTATATTTCCCTCTTAACTTGAATCCTAACCCAGCTACTAGAGTCTTTAAATAACCTCGACCAGTTCAGAAGAGTCAAAAAGGGTCCTGGTGTACACTTTGTGAGGTACAGACCCTGACTGCAGGTCTGTCCCCATTGATTTTTTCCCATGACTGCCCTGATCTCTGCAGATTTGCTTGGGAAAATCAGTGAACCTCTCCGTCTCCAACCGCAAGGATTTGTGAGTATTGAAGTACACAGCATGTTAGCCTCCATTAACTAGTTTAGTGCAGCAGCCCTTTAAGAACTACAATTGCTATAGTCCAAGGGGCCTGTACATCCAATTCTCTCCTTTGCTCCCACTGGTGGTCCCTCTCCTGCCTTTTGATAGGATCCAATTCTGCATTGCAGGAGAGATGGGGAGATATCAGAGGAGTGAGTGGGAAAACATGTAGAGCCCGTTCTGCACAGATCCTGAGGATGAGGGGGATCCTAGTTTGCATCTCTTCCCCACAACAGCACAGCTGCTGATTCCACAACACACGTCTTAACGTGGAAGTAAAGTCTATTTTTTATGTTTCAGTTACAGGTAAGCCTTTAATAAGGCTTACCTGTAGGTACTGTAAATATCTCCTAAACCGTTTAGAAGATATTTACTTTAGCAGTGCTGGTGATAATTGGCACATGTGTGTGCCGTCCACTGAGAGAACCATGCTGCGGCCGAGACTCCTATGTGCATGCATGGAAGTGACATCATCGCGGCTTGGCCAGTCAAACAGCCGCAGCCCGGGAAACCTGACGGAAGACTGGCTGAAGATAGAAGGCTTGGGGAGCCATGAAAACACTCTGTTAGAGGGCTTTGTTTTCCAGTAAGTCTTTCATAATGTGCTAGTATGCAATGCATACTAGCACATTATGCTCTTAACTTGCAGGGAGATTTTTTAGATTTATATTTTGTGATTTACTACCACTTTAATCTCCATACAGCAGCAGGGGGGAGAGAAAGAAAGTTTGCAGCTAGCTAGCGAACAGATGAAAGGAGAGAGCTGGCGGCTGCACTCACAGCCCAATGACTGCTCAAAGAGGGGAATGAGCTGCCTGGCTACAATATTAATATGCAATATTTCAGATTTACCTGATTTCAAAATATTTCTAGAAAACTGTAGTTTTAATCCTGACTGTAATAAATAAACAAATTACAAACCACTCTACATTCCCTTTAGTCTTTCGATGCCACCGGTGTCAGTAATACATCAGCAGAAATGGGGGGTTTTACACACACTCCTGGCTGCTACAGTAGTCATTAATGTGTGTTAATCTGACAATCCAAATGTCAGATGGAAGCTGCTTAATTGATTCCACACACCCCAGCAACAGTCAGCTCTTCCGCTGTGAGCATCCCAACCATGTTTCCCACCCCCACATACAAGCACATACGAACACTAGTTTGGGGTGACGATGCACAAAAACATTGATTGCACTACACATGTCACATATCGCTGCGCATGCCAAAGTGAGAGCAATAATTTTATGCCCATTATTCATACTTAACTCTAAATTGATGACCTGTAGAGGCTTTTAAAGCGTTGCCTATAGAAAATTTAGGGTACTGAAGTTTGTCACTGTTTCAAAAGCACACACAATTTTAAGACTTGACAAGCTGGGTATTTATTTACTCGGCGCAACCTCATCTCCTATAGATGGATAATACAGTATATTGTGTTTGTGTGCCCTAAAATTAACTATAATGCACTTTTTACTTGATAACTGTTGAAAAATTGATACCATTATTTTATTGTAACACCGGGCACTGTTACTGGAGATGCAGAACTCTGCTTGCCCATAAGATGGTAGTCTTCATTACTTTGCTTTGACATAGCTCTAATACAAGTGCCCAGAGCAATCTGGGAAATGTAGTCTCAAAGAAGGATCCTGCATACAGTGAAGCTGGGGTCACAACTACAAGGCCCACAAGTACCAACAAAGGGGAGGAATGATATAAAACAAGAGGCCCAAGAAGGAGTGAGGCAAGGGGAGAGAGATGCGCCAACCTGGAAGGTGTGTGTGACCATGGTGTTTGGACCGGGTTGGCTCAGACAGCATTCTACAGGGCTGTATCGCAGCCAAGGGACAGGCTGCTGTGCTGAGGCTGCAAGGAGGAACAGGATGAGCACTGCCAGAACCCTATGAAATAACCTCCAGCAGGCCACTGGTGTGAATGTCATTGACCAAACAATCAGAAACAGACTTCATGTGGGTGGCCTGAGGGCCAGACATCCTCTAGTGGGCCCTGTACTCACTGCCTGGCGCCATAGAGCTTGATTAGCATTTGCCATTGAACACTAGAATTGGTAGGTCCACTACTGGCACCCTGTGCTTTTCACAGATGAGAGCAGGTTTACCCTGAGCACATGTTACAGACGTGAAAGGGTCTGGAGAAGCCGTAGAGAATGTTATACTGCCTGTAACATAGTTCAACATTACCGTTTTTGGTGGTGAGTCAGTGATGGTCTGGGGAGGCATATCCATGGAGGGATGCACAGATCTCTACAGGCTAAAAATGGTACCCTGACTGCCATTAGGTATCGGGATGAAATCCTTGGACCCATTGTCAGACCCTACGCTGGTGCAGTGGGTCCTGGGTTCCTCCTGGTGCACGACAATGCCCGGCCTCATGTGGCAAGAGTATGCAGGCAGTTCCTGGAGTATGAAGGAATTGATACCATTGAACGGCAACCACGCTCGCCTGACCTAAATCCAATAAAACACCTCTGGGATATCATGTTTCAGTCCATCCGATGCTGCCAGGTTGCACCTCAGACTGTCCAGGAGCTCAGAGATGCCCTGGTCCAGATATGGGAGGAAATACCCCAGGACGCCATCCGTCGTCTCATTAGGAGCTTGCCCCGACATTATCAGGCAGGCATACAAGCATGTGGGGGCCATACAAACTACTGAGTACTATTTTTAGTTGCTTCAATTAAATTTCAGCAAAATGGACTAGCCTGCTGCATCATATTTTCACTTTGATGTGTGGGTCTTTGAATTCAGTCCTCTGTAGGTTGATAATTTTCATTTCCATCAAACGATGGCGCATCCTTCATTCCTAACACACTACCTAGTCCATATCAGTATAGATATCCAGCATCATATTTTTCGCCATTCAGATCTGATGTTTTCAAAGTGTTCCTTTTTTGTGTTTGAGCAGTGTATTATCGAATCGGACAAATTCAATATTTGTGGATGCTAGTCCAATCCACCAAGAGATAAGACATAAGCTGATTGGACAATATGGACTGGCATCATGTGCATCCGAATCAACAAATGGAATGAAATTCAAATCCATTCATTATCCAAATCTGAATTAACAAAGAAATTCGAAAACTGAATTAATTTCCCCATGGGCCCAAACTACTACTGCATCTTGTGACTTCATATGAATGAAACATATGCATTTGTTAATATCGTTGTAACTTTTTTTTCGGAGTTCTTGCCATTCATTTCTGTATCCCTGTGGAGATTCGGACACATCCAAATTATTATTATACAGGATTTATATAGCGCCAACAGTTTGCACAGCGCTTTACAATATAAAGAGAGACAGTACAATTACAATACATTTCAGTACAGAAGGAATAGGAGGGCCCTGCTCGTGGAGCTTACAATCTAAATCCAAATCTCTGAAAATTAAACTTTAGTCCAAAAAACGAAACAAATTGCATATGTCCACTTAAAATACACTTTAAAAAATGTGTTTTAAGCTTGATTAATCATAACAGTATAAAGCAGACCAAAGAAAAGTTCCACACTGATTAATCTGTAGATGGTAGGAGGGGTATCAGTTTTAGTGGCAACTCATACCAAAATATATCTTTTTGTGCCGCTAATTAAAGCTTGATACTTATATGGGTATGAAACAGAATTAAACGGAATTAATTATACCTTGTCCTTTTCTTAATATCCTTTCTTCACTACAATTAATTTGGTAGCTTGAGTACCTGCATGTTAAATGAGGATCTCTCTGGCACGCGGAGAGTTACAAAGACCCTGTCTATACAACATCCCAAAGGGGGTACCGGGAGGGGGAAGGGTCTGGCCTGTGCTTCCCAGCATGGCCTGTGTACACTCATCATGACCTCTGACCTCCTGTCAATGTGCCCATCCATGTGAAATAATAGACATGGGCCCCATTCAGAAGACAGGCAAGGGGGGTAGTTGCCTGGCGCTGGGGGTGGGGTTGATAATTCCGCACAAAACTATGTATCTACTCTAACTGCAAATAAACATTGCCATAGCCTGTTACTCCACTCTTAATAAAAATGGTGATTAAGGCTGATATGTACATTTAAGTAGATAACCATCATTTGCAGCAGTAAGATCTTTGCATAGTCAATCAGGGAAGGTCATGCTCCTCTATTACTGCCTCAATACATTTTTCCTTCATAGATCAGAAAAAGGTAGATGACATCCATTACAGATGTTTACTTAAGATTGAAGTGAGTGCGAGATATTGACATGCGTTCATACCTCCATAATACTCAGTGGAAGTTAGTCCCACATTCCGTAAATATTCGTGAAACTATTCAGTGGAACAGGTAAGTACACTTAGTAGGCCCCTAGTACCCTGTGGATTACTGATTTGGTTGATGACAGTGACGAAGATTGCAAACTTGATGGTGTTAATATGAGCACTTTCTACTGACAGCGCTCTGTGATTCTGTTACAGGTGTTTGGATGACATAATGCCAGGGGTAAATGATAAAGATACCAAATCCACTCTAGACTTGAATACTATTAGGCTCAGTTCACACTAGTGCGGATGGAAGCTGCTGCGGGACCTACACTTCATCCCGCAGCCGCAACCACCCACACAAAACGCAGGACCCACGGGCAGGTACCATCGATCTTAATGAGAGTGCGGTTCCCAGTTTGGGCTGCAATTTCTGGAAAAGTGCTGGGACATTTCCCTGCGTTTTGCGAAGCACAGCAGCCCATTCAAATCATTTTAATCATTTAATAGTTGCACTCACTGATGCAGTATAATGATTGGCTGCTGGCAACAGCCTAAAATGCTGTATACTGCTGTGACCTGTACACATTAGTTATGTTGTGGGCTGTTGCTAGCACTGGAACACCATTGTAGCCTGCCTGGCAGCTCAATGAGGTTTTCTGAATGCATTATAGTTCTCTATCCCTCACTGCAGCCAGCCAGCATCTTCCTTTCATGTCACAAGAGCAAGTCATAAAACTTATCAGAACTAATTAGAGTGCATGAGTTTCTTTTTATAAAATCTGTGCCCTATTGGGGAGATTTCCCTTCATTTTCCGTCCCATAGTCAAAACAGGAAGTGAGAGGAAATCTTTCTAAAGTAAAGGAATCCATGGTTGTAACCAGGTCTTGTGTCCCCATTGGAATATTTCCTGCTCTGGCAACAACCCAAAATTTGGGATTTTCTTTCACCCTCAGTGAAAACCATATAGTGGACAAATACAGAGGGGGAATCTCCCTGACGGGGATACAGACAGAAATAAAAACATGGCAGGTGTTCTAATCCCTCTCCGTGCTATTCAATACTACAAAATATATACTAATAATAATTATACTTTAAAGGGTAACTCAAATTTCGTGGGAAAAAATTAGCAAATGAAACAAATATTAGCCCCTTCCCCTCCGCCCTATAGCAGAAGTACTGCTACAGGGCTGCGCAAAATCACACATATATATATATATATATATATATATATATATACATACACGTGATTTGCATTTCTGGGTAGAGGGTGTGCATGCCGCCCTACCCGCACCTCCATTGATGGCTACAGTGGTCAATCACCGGTCCTGGCTGGAGATTCCCCGCTGGCACCCAGCGATCGCAGAGAAACAGTGATGGGTGAGACCTGTGTGTAAACAACCCCAGGTCTCTCTCCTGCCAGCAAGAACATGCTGCTGTGTGTTTATTATTTATTTATTTCAGGTACTTTTATAGCGCCATCAATTTACGCAGCACTTATATATATATTGTACATTCACATCAGTCCCTAACCCTCAAGGGGCGTACAATCTAAGGTCCCTAACTCACATTCATACATACTAGGGCCAGTTTAGACAGGAGGCTATTAACCTACCAGCATGTCTTTGGAGTGTGAAAGGAAACCGGAGTACACAGAGGAAACCCACGCAGGCACAGGGAGAACATGCAAACTCCAGGCAGGTGGTGTTTCTCTGCACAGCAGCATGTTTCCCTAGTAAAACACACAACACACACAGTAAAACAGCACACAGTTAACCCTTTGATTGCCCCACATGTCAACCCCTTCCTGCCCAGTGTCATTAGTACAGTGTCAGTGCTTTTTATTAGCACTGATCACTGTTTTAGTGTCATTTGGGATGTCAGTGACACCAAGTCAGTTCCACCCAGTGTCAGAATGCCCGCCACAGTCCCGCTTTAAGTTGCTGATCGTCACCATTACTAGTATGGAAGAAAAAAAAAATACAGTATATATACAGCCATTTGTAGATGCTATAACTTTTACATAAACCAATTAATTTACGCATATTGCTTTGACATGTAGCAGAATACATTTTAGCCTAAATTTATGACAAAATTAGATTTTTAAAAAATGTTTTACTGGACATGTTTTATAGCAAATAGTCAAAAATATAGTTTTTTCTTCAAAATGCTCAGTCTTTTTTTGTTTATAGCACAAAATATTAAAACCGCAGGGGTGATCAAATACCACTGAAAGAAAGCTCTATTTGTGGGGAAAAAGGGGCATACATTTCATTTGGGTGCAGCATTGCATGACCATGCAATTGTCAGTTAAAGTAACATAGCACCGTATCGCAAAAAATGGCCTGGTCAGGAAGGGGGGTAATTCCTCTGGAGGTCAAGTGGTTAATATAGTGTATAGAATTGCAACACAAGTCATATTGTAATTGAATGTTATTAAAAATGACCATTCTTTTCCAATCTGCAGCAATGTAAATGCCTGTAAAATGCAATGCAATATGGCTACCTGGAGGTGTTGTGTACAAAGATGGCCAGCTTAAACATGTGTTGCAAAATTTGCTGGAAAGGGTAAAAAGCAGTGTGCAGATGGTTTCTTCAGAATTTCTGTCCAAAGCTGGTGTCCAGATCACCCCTCGAATATGTAATTTCCTGCTTGTGTGATTGGCTTACTGATTTTCCCAGAAGTCTTCATTAAGATACAAGCCAGAATTTGAGCATCTCCTGCAACAAAAGTGTCATTTTGGTGAGATACGCGCATAAGCAAATCACGTATAAAGGGATGCAGACCCTGCCACTTTCTTCATTAGAGCCCTGCAGGTGCAGCAGCTGAAGTCAATCCCATACAGATTCACTCTGCACATGAACACAGACAAACAAAGAGCTACTTCTTCAGAATTGCAAAAGGTAGGAATCTGCAGCAAAGTTTGTTAACCACTTTCCTACCGGGCACTTTTACCCCCTTCCTGCCCAGGCCAGTTTGCAGTTTCAATGACAATTGCACGGTCATGCAACACTGTACCCAAATAAACTTTTTATCTTTTTTTTAAGACATATAGAGCTTTCTTTTGGTAGTATTTAATCAGCACTGTTTTTTTTTATTTTTTGCTAAACAAACTAAAAAAGTCTGAAAATTTACGGAAAAAAAAAAGTTTTTTCTTAGTTTCTGTTATAAAATTTTGCAAATAAGTAATTTTTCTCCTTCACTGATGTGCGATAATGAGGCTGCACTGATGGGCACTGAAAGGCAGCACTCATATATGGCACTGTTAGGCGGCACTGAGTAGCACTGAAAGGCGGCACTAACTGGCACTGATAGGTGGCACTGACTGGCACTGAAAGGCAGCTCTGATGGGCACTGATATGTGGTAGTGATGTGGCACTGTCAGGTGGCACTGATGGGGCTACATTGATCATAAGGGTACTAATCATCAGTGCCCTGATGATCAGTGTAGATGTCCCCTCTGAGGAATGCCGCTTACCAGCTCTCCTCTCCTCACACGCTGTCAGCATGAGGAGAGGATTGCCAATAACCAGCATTTCTTTGTTTACATGTGATTAGCTGTGATTGGACACAGCTGATCACCTGATAGCGCCTGTGTCATTGGCCCTTTACTGTGATCGGTGATTCGCTGTGTTCCAGGGACACAGCACACCACTGATCGCCCTCAGGGGCACTTGTGTGCATTCAAAAGTGGGAAGACGCCATATGACGTCCTCGCAGAACGAGAGAGCAGCCACCTGCTCGTCATTTCCTTATCTGGTGGGCGGGAGGCAGTTAAAATCCTTGCAATGTAGATAGATCACCCAGAGGGGAATGTTTTTTTTTCTCAACAAATGTGGAGTGACTCTTGAATCTTTTCACTGCCACCCTCCATAGCTTTGAGGGTTTTACACACACCAGCCACTGAGAGTATAAATCTGACAAACCGTCTGTCAGATAGAAGCAATCTAGAGGCTGTACAGCTGCCAAGTCGCTTCCACACACCTCCGTTGCTGCCACATTCCCCCCACAGTGCATGCCCCTGCCATGTTTCCCGGGCCCCACACGCCCATTGGCGGACCTGGGACCAGCATGTTTGGTGCAGCTGGGAAGAGGGGAGGGAGATCAGTGGAGCTGATTTCCCCTTCCTGTTATCTACCTGGAAGAAATCTGTAAACCATCACTTCCAGAATTTAATAAATGGATTCCATTGGATTCATTGGAGAACAGGATGCTTTAGACCACTGATGTCTCATTAAGTAGAACCTGTCATCAAAAAATGCATTACATAGGGGACTCTTTTTTTCCCCTATGTAATGAAATAAAAGTTTTGTAAAAAAAAATGTAAACAAAAAATAAAAAAGTTATACCCAAGCACCTAACATCCCCTTCAAAAAACAATTTGGACCCCTCCCCCCACATAGAAGAGTGCACAAACGTAGATATATGTGATGGGGATGCCTAGGCACAAAAAACGTTGACTGCGCTTCACATGTTACATATCACCACACACCAGAGTGAGGTCAATAATTCTAGGTCCATTATTCATGGTTAATTCTAAACTGATACCCTATAGGGTTTTTAAAGTGTTGCATATGGAAAAAATAGGGTATTGGGGTTGCTAGGGTAGGGTAGGATACGTTTGTTGCTGTTTCAAGGGTGCACTTCATTTTAAGAGTCGACATGTTGCATATTCATTTACTTGGCCTAACCTCATCTTTTATATTTTATCAAAAACTTGGGTAATTTGTGGTGTTTGCATGCACTAAAATTAACTTTAGTGTATTTTTTCTACTATAATGTTGCATTTCCTAAACCATTGTGTTAATATTGCATGACATAAAAATTGTAATTACCAGTATCTTATTCTCTAGGGTCTCTGCTTTCAGAAAATATATCATATTTTGGGGGTTGTATATAATCTTTTTGTATAAAATAATTTTAAAAGTTTTTTAAACGTGTGCAAAAATGGCTCTGGCAGAAAAAAGACTAAGGTTCTTGGTTTTCTTTTTTCCTCTTCTATTTCTCATGTAACATGCTCCTAAAGGTGAAATTACCGTAGCCTTTAAGAATACATACTTAAATAGAATTTTCTTGATTTAGCTAGAGTTTAGTGTCACTTTAGCGAAAGTGATCTCCAGCAGACAAGCAGCACTCATAACGTGAAGAGAGATTTTTCAAGTAAGCTTATTCTGCATTGTCAAAACAAATTCTGTAGACCAGCTCTGGATCTAAGGGGGTGCTAGAGTGGTATGTGCCCCTCCAGATTTTAGTTGTACCCCCCCCCCAGGTCTCTAAGAGGACATCCACTGATCTGGGAGCCAGTCTGATGGGGACAATTGATATAAGGGGGCATTCTGATGTGGAACATTTGTTGTGTCGTAAGGAGAGATTCTTTGGTGACTGTTGATGTAAGGACGCACTCTACAGGGAACATTTGGTGTAAGAGCATTCTCTGATGAGGATAGTTGATGTAAGGGGCACTTTAAGGGGGGCACTCTAATGTGGGTCCCTGAAGTGAAGGAGGGACTCTGATAGGGACACATAATATAAGGGGGCACGGGATCTGTTTAATCATCCTAATCCAATGACAGCCTAATACATACTGACATCGCCTCTACACTGAATGAGGAAAGAAAAAACAGAGGGCGCACAGGCCTAGTGCATTACCATAAAAAATGTTTAATAAAAAATAAAGTATGTGTTGTACTCACAAACAACAATATAGTCAAGGCACATCATAAAGAACAGCTGGGTCAACACCGCGCTGAGTAACAGTCCGCAATAGGGAGTATAGACATGCAAAAGGCTGACGCGTTTCGAGTGGCTCTGAGGAAGAGGCAAGTCCTCAAAACGCGTCAGTCTTTTGGATGTCTATACTCCCTATTGCGGACTGTTACTCAGCGCGGTGTTGACCCAGCTGTTCTTTATGATGTGCCTTGACTATATTGTCGTTTGTGAGTACAACACATACTTTATTTTTTATTAAACATTTTTTATGGTAATGCACTAGGCCTCTGCGCCCTCTGTTTTTTCTTTCCTCATTCAGTATATTTGGATTTCCCCGGTCCATTTGAGGGCAGCAAGGTGTGCATGTTCCAGGACATTCCTTATGTGGTTGTAGCCTGCATCGAGTCCATCCCCAAGCGCAGGAGCATTTGTGTTTGCTGGTTCTTTATCGCCTCTACACTACCTGTCAGATGTTTCTTCCGGGTCGTAACTTGTGTGACAGACTGTCAGAAACTCACACTTAGTAATGTCATTATGCCCCCTGACTTTTTTACTGCATCCCCAGATCAGAAAGGCTAGATCCACATCTGCTGGAGACTCCAATGAATACAGCTATCCCAAAGAAATTAGTTAGGCCTTGGCGCGCATGCGTGGTATAAAGGGGCTGTTTTTGGGAGAAAGGCTCTGAGCAGGAAAGCAGGGATAAAGGTAAGTATAACACCTAGTGGGATGCACTCAGGACCGTGGAGGGAACTTATTTAACGACGAATGTACAAAGTTATTGGTGTGCTTTAACTGCTCTATTTTGAGTAATTTAATATCTATATTTAACCTAATACTCCTATTGTACTTACTGTGGAGTAGCAAGTAATTATAATGTACTGAGAAAAAATACATAGGCAGACTTTTCCTGGTGAACGTGCTGATTCACGGACTTCAAAACTTTTAATCATTGTCCTGGGCATAGTATGCTGATGAGGCGTTCTGACTTTCCTCTGGCTTTGCTTGTTGCATACTCATTCCAGGTCAGTGACCTTAACACACTGAAGACAGGCGATCAGTATGACAATTTTAGACATTTTGGAAAAAAGTCAGGAGTGACAACTTCTATATGGACTATTAGTCCTTTAAGTAGCATTCACTATAAATGGTAAATGAACTGCAGCCAAAAGCAATTTTTGGACATTTGCACTGTAAATATAAATTGCCATTAATGATGTGTGTGTATGGAGGAGGTGTGGGTGAACATCACAATTTCTTCTCTAAACACAGAATGCTCTGTATTCTATTAGTAGAATGCAAGATGTTTGCTGAACAGAAAAGGTGCCGAGACCATGACCCTCTATGATCTGTTTACTTCAGCTGATCGGTAAGTTTCAGTGCTGAAAGCTTGGTGCATACTCTACTGTATGAGCTAAATGAGAGTTTTCCCTAATGCATCACACACTTGTCACACACACTTGATTAGTAGTAATTTGTTTGTATGGTGCAAATACCAGGGTCCAACTTAATTCCATAACTGTTCCAATAAATGTATGCTGAGCTTTGTTCTGTCACTGGAATTTAAGGCAGAACTACAGGCACTCTTTAAATCCAGTTACAGTAGATCTAAACCCAATCACTAAAAGATTTAATATCAAAAGTTTTTAAAAAACACAACCTTCATTAGGGTTTCATTGTGATTCTCAGTTGAGGGTCCTTGCTCAAGTACTCCCCGTTATGGGGTGACAACTGTCTTCCAATTGTAGCCAGAATTATTGTTACTGGACTATGTAGATTCTATAATGTATTATTGTTAAAATTGCCTTAATGCAGTTCAATTTTTTGTCATAAGATAGAGCTTCGAAGGACTTTATTCTCCTGATTCTCAAACACAGATCACTGAATGCTGGAAGATGTACTCTGGGCTGTGAGCGGCGCCTTTACCATTGCCAACAAAGAGAGCACAAGATCCAGCATGCCTGGGAGCAAGAGGAGCCTAGGAGGGGTCATATAAATAGAAAAGCCTGGGAAAGAGAGGGGCATTTGGGTGATTGCTGCCAGTGAGTGTAGAAGGAAAACTACTGGATTTGCCATTCATCAGATCACTGGAAGAGGTCACCAGGAATCAACACCACTCCAAAAGGGGGCCCCTCCAACAGCAAAGCTTCTGCAACAGAGTAGGGAAGCTGGCGAGCACATCATTGACCCATTGTTGTCTGTCTCATTTGTTGACTTTTTCCATATCCCTTGGAAGAGTTATCACTTTCATTTTTACTTTGCATCTGCCCGCTGTTGAGCATTGTTGGCCAGAGTTTATACCAAAGAACCCTAACCCCTTACCTGGCTCCTCCCACTTCAGTGTTCCAAGGAACCCATTTCCTAAGACTAGCTCACTGAGTGCAGGAATACCCCACATCATTAGGCGTGCCAACACCTTCAAGGGCTCCAACGTAGCCGGCAGAAGGGTAGATTTAAGGACTGTACATAATTCACTAGCTGTCAAGCACAGTATATAGCCAACCCTCTTTTACAAAAGGCTTAGGAATAGGCTCTCTCATTCCTAGAGCCCACTGGCAACCCATTAGCTGTCGTGATTGCCTTGTGCAATTCATCCAGTGACGAGTGCTACAGTTTACTATGATCTGGTTTGAGTTTCACTGCATTTTAAAGTGAATTCTCAGCATACTGTTTGTACTACAAAATTTTCTAATCTTATACTTTGTTTTATCTGATAACTACTTAACAATATAATCTGTCATTTGCTACCAAGTTTCAAGTCTAATTTCCGGGTGACCCTGAGGTATTGAAAAATTACTAACCTATCCATACTGTGCATCAGATACTATTATAGTGACTGTCCTACTTATAAAGAGGTATATGATTTTGTAATAAGTGTATACTGCTGGGGATTGCATTTATCTTGTGATGGTATCCCGGCACTTTTTTTGTAATGATCGTTTAATTGTTGCCATGTATGTGCCTATGTCTGATGTACCTTTTACTCAATAAAACCGAGTTTAAAAAAAAAAAAGCAACGTATCTCTACTAGCGTGTATACCTGTGGTGTCAGTGGTGCTTCAGCACTTGCCAAAGCCATGGTAAGAACAGAGGACCTAATATAACCAGCTGCTCCTGCGGGGGTGAAGCTACACAGTTGTGCTCCTGCTTTGTCACTTTGTCAAAATCCCTGGTGGAGACTACTAGCAACCGTGCCAACACACATAGCTCAAGTACGGTCCCCATTGTCACTATCAGGAGGTTTAGAACAATGATGTGAGACATGAAGTGGCTGAAAGAGACATTAGGAGATCAGGAGCACTGAGATGATGGAAAAAAAAGAAAGTTTTTAATAAATATAAAGTCATGGCAATTATTTAATTATGTAGCTTAAATACACAAATATGTACTGGACAATCTGTCAAAGGATTTCTAGTTCTTGATGTACCGCCCTGCCCTAGTCAGGCTAAATTTAGTTTTTGGCTCTGCTATACTCAGTGGCGTACCAGTCTGAATTTTTGGTCTGGTCAGCTTTCCCCAAGCTTGGTGATTGATTGCTCCTGCTTGTCTTTGGAAGAAACTTCCAGAAATAGTAGCAGGATGAACCACTGAAGTTATCAATATTTATTTGGGCACCCAGAAGGTGGCTGAGGGAGAAAATAAATGTTTTAGAGACTTGCTCAGACTGTTCTTGTCCTGGGAATGCTGCCCCTGGGATGCAGCCTGTGTACTGTAATTGTTGTTTAGGCCTCAGCATGTGCTTGGCCTGAAGGAGATTTTATTGAGAGACATTTGCAAGAGGGTATCACCTGCTGGGACTGGTCTGGAGAGGGATTTGTTTCTTCCACAGTGTCACATGGAGGCTGGGTGGCATACAGCTGCTCTTGGATTTTGTTAGTAAGACTTTGATGGATCCCAGGTGTGAAAGTGCTTGTGGACAGGGCCGTGGATAAGAGGGTACCACCAGTCCTCCTGTATGGCGCCCAGGCTAGCAGGGGGGCCCAAGCAGCTGGGTGAATCAGATGTAAACAGGGGGGCTGATCAGCACAATGGGGGGGCAATTACTGGAATGGATCTTCTGTATCTCTGCAGCAGCTGAAAGCTAGCTTCTTCTCCTCTCTGTTGGGGAGAGAGCCATAGAGCTGATTGGTTCCAGTAATTGCCCCCCACCACACCCATCACCATCCATTTCCCCCTGCTGCCCAGGCCCCTCTGTGTGCCTCCACCCCTACAGTGCTACTGGCTTCCCTTCCTTCCATGGAAGCTACAAGCACACAATAGGATTCTTCCGGATGGAGAGTGGGGGAAGGGTCCAGCAAATAAGTCACATTTACCAGCCCCTTCCTTTCCTGAATGGACACAATGAGTGAGTGTTACAGATCACTCACTGTGTTCATTCATAACTGAAGCATAGTAAACTGTGTGGTGGGGGGGGGGGGGGACGCTGTCAGGTTGGCTCTATGGGGCCCTGTGATTTCTAACAGCAGCCCTGCTTGTGGATGTAAGTGCCAGAGGTTGCTGTAAGGACTGAAAATGCTCACATAGAGTTCCAGATTAGCTGGCTATTTCCTCCTACCCTAAATAAATGCTGTTTCAAGAGGATTTTGTCTAAAGTTTTTCTTCCTGTTAGTACTACTACAAGTCCCATCATGCCTCTGCCTCTGTAAGTCTTGCCTGTGGCTGTCAGATTTTTGCAAGGCCTCATGGGACCTGCAGTTTCTCAACACCTGGAGAGCCATAGTTTGGAGACCCCTGATTTAGAGGAACCTTGAGCCAGCTTGCACCACTCCTCCACCTCCATCTGTTCACTCAGATCCTGTTTCCATTTGTCCATATCTCATGCAGTATTTTTGTGGCTTTTTTTTTGTGAATTACAAAAACATTTTTGAAAAATATGAGGTATTTTACCACAGACTGTAGAATTTTACATACCGCTTCATGAATGTATCTAATTGTTCTATGTGAAGCCTCTCCTGGTTGATTCCATCCTACCAGCGACTACTAGCAAGGCTTTATCAGTGCTTCTACACTGTTTTGGTGGTGGGCTGGGAGGGTTTAGTTTAACTGCATGTGACATACCTGACTTTTCTCTGTCTGCATGTGACCATTGGTGTATTAAAATATATACCTCCTAGCCATTTTACATTATTGTTTATACATGTGTATTTTTGCATTGCCCTGTTGACCTGAGTGCTCACAGCCGGCATCTCTATCTTTTTACTTTTGCTATGGTCCCCTTAAAGTTTATGACTTGGAATGTTTGAGGTCTCAATGACAAAATTAGGTGATCTGCAGTCCTAGCTTACCTTAAATCCCAACTTGCTGACATTATGGTGTTAGTGGAGACACCCATGACTGGTCAACTTCAGGTTGCCTTGAAATTACCCTGGATTAGCTGGGCCTACCATGACACTTTTCTGCCCCATTCCCACAGGATCACCATTTTAATAGTGAAATCAGTACAATTTGAATTGCTGGCAGTGTCCTCAGACACACAGGGCAGATTTATCTTTATGAATCGGCTCTCTTACTGGCATGTTATATTCCTCCATATAAGTCTGCAGTACTCAGCAAAGGGTTTTCATACATGGCCCAACACCTCACGGCGCTGGCCATATGGGTAGGTGACTTCAAATGTATTGGGAGAGGAGTGGAGAGTGATTTCTGTGTGTTTGTCTGTAGTGCATAATTGTGTGCTTTCCTATTCTTCCCCATACTCAGCACACCTCTGTCTCTTAGGACTCCCCATTGGCAGCAGTATTATTATCACACCGCTGCCCTCCCCAGTGGCTACATCTGTTGCAGCTCTCCTTTTAACCATCAATCTGTGCCCATACTGTCCCCACTCATCTCACAGCCTGCACTGTGCTCTGACTATTCCACCTCCATCCGTTCAACCCACATGAGTATTGAGTAATGGCAACTGATATCTGTGTGTATTATGTTATTCCAGAGCCATTGATCTGTACCAAGTGGATTCCCTTATGTGATATTTAGCCCAAGATCCTGAAAAACCCAAAAAAAGTTAAACAGTACCTTGCATTGTAACACAGCGGACATAAGCCACGCGCTATGGATCATTTTAGAATGTGGCTGGATTAATGTACCCTAAATGATGCAAAGACTGCACTTTCTAACATAATCTCTATGCAGCTATGCTCTATAATGTCATTGTCCTGGCTAGGTAGATTCACACTCTCTATTTGTCTTGGTGACCATTGTTACCAAAACAGAAAGGTCCAGAATTTTTGAGTTGTCATTAAAAAAAAAAGTAATCTTTACAATGGGGACACTTGTTCCAATGACAGCTGTCTAAGAATCAACATTCCATTCACTTTGTAGAGATTTCCTCTCACTTCCTGTTGCATCTCAGGGACAGGAAGTAAAGAAATCTCCCAACAGGACATAGTTAAAACTAAAACGAAAGTAGGTTGAACCCTTTCTCACTCCATCCAAAACTAGAAAAAAAAGTTTGACTATACGTACACATACAAAAGAAAATAGGAGTGTAATTTCTAGGACAAAATATCAGCTCAACTCTATCTGTAAATTACTAAAGGAGTTCATTGGTTACATCAACTGTTTATTAAAGAAATATCTTGAGCCTGTGCAAATATCAGAGAAAAGACAAACAACTGTGATGGAAGACCCCTTCACTGAGTGGCAAATGATTGACCATTTAATGCCTTGATTCATAATAAAGATGTGAAATGTTCAGATAATGATCTGAGTTATAACATGTATAGTCAACATTCACGTACCATTATCAAACACTCTCTGGTTTAGTATACTATGGGAAATATTTTTAACAGACAGAAGATACCTCCATCTGATTTCCATTATATTCTGCTGCCTGCATCGTGCGGCCCATTTATACTATGTGAGCTACAGTATTGAGCCTGCAGTACTTCACAGAATTCCCTCTGCTTAAAACTAAATAAAAGTTCTGATCCTTAACATCTGAGGATGGCGCGATCAGTTAAATCAGTGGGTTTAGGTTCACTTTAATGCAGCAGAGAAAATGCCACGATTGGAGGAGATCCAGTCACATGACTTTAACAAATCACGTGACTGAGCTCCCTGTTTTTTTTTTTTTTATTTAGTTTAATTTAATAGCTTTTGGCTTTAGAGTCTCAAAGACAGAAGAACACAGGGCGCATTTAGGAAGCACATCACTGTGCATTATAACTGTGATGATTTTATATAGTATATAAATATTTTTTACAGGCTTACTGCAATCATACCACCTCTTTGTAAATGTAATCCAGTTAGCTGGTAACAAACTGTTAAAATATTTAAGCAACACCTACACCCAGAGAGGCTTCTAGAAATAACAGATCTCCCTCACCTGTTCAGAGGCTACCAGGCTCAGGTACCAGTTCCACTGCGCACTGACAAACACAGGCTCACCTAGGGGTGTATTTTTATGTTTTATTGCAGCACTTGGAGAGAGAGGTGAGGGTGCAGGATACTCCACAAACACAAGCGTGTACAGGAGGACAGATTCTCAAGCAAAAATTCTTCAGCAGCAGCCATTACATATTGCTGGAGGTAGAGGGGGCAGCCAATCCATCTAAGACCCTGTGAAAGCAGCAAAAGTTCTTGTGGCTACCTCTGGCATCTAAACCTCAAGGCACATGCACACCTGAGGCGCTAGGAAAAAGGTCTTACTCACAATGTCCAAGGACAACTGTCTCCATCCACTTTCCTTGCAACACGTTTCAGTAAAAGGGGGTCCTCCAGCCCAGCTTTATAAGGTAATGTCCTCCAGCAGATGTCTTTCAGGCCCTCAGCTAAGCACATGCTGAGACCTCACAGCAACAGATCTTCATTAGCACAGGCTGCCTCCCAGGGCCAAGGGCCAAGGACCCAGGAGAAAAGGCGCTCTGGACAAGCCTTCCCAAACATTTCTATTCTCTCCAGCAACCTTCTGGGCACCCCCTCACAGGGATTGGCTGAGGTCAGATAAATATTCAGAACCCAGTGACAGGCCCTCTTTATTTCTGTATGCTTCTTTCAGAGGCAGACAAGAAAAATCACCTGCCAAGCTTAGGGATAGACCTGATGAGACCTAGAAACTAAATTTGTCAAGCCTAGGGCAGGGTGCTACACTAATAAAATTCATATAATATAAAAATATAGCATACACATACACACACATCCCTTTTTTCGCAATCAGTCAATGACATGAGTAGACCTCCACTAAGATACATTTTTATTTTTTCCTAATGTATGTACTTTATTTATAAGGTAACAACATATACAGTTGTGTTCAAAATTATAGCAGTGTGTTGAAAAAAGTGAATAAAGCTCAAAATCCTTCTAATAGCTTTTATTTCCATACACAAAAATGCATTGGAAACACTACATATTCTATTCCAAATCAAAACATGAAGAAAAATATATCAAATTTGTGTTGTTACTCTAAAAAAAAATCAAGAGAAGTGAATATTAGACTGTTCAAAAAAATATCAGTGTTTGTATTCTTCTTTACAAACTCATTCACTATATAAACTGAAAAATGTTTGAAGATTTTGCTTTCCTTTGAATCACTTAATGAATATTTAGTTGTATAAGCACTGTTTCTGAGAACTACTGTTCATCTGTGTTGCATGGAGTCAACCAACTTCTGGCATCTGTGAACAGGTATTCCAGCCCAGGATGATTGGACTACATTCCACAGTTCTTCTCTATTTCTTGGTTTTGCCTCAGAAACTGCATTTTTGATGTCACCCCACAAGTTTTCTATTGGATTAAGATCCAGGGATTGGGCTGGCCACTCCATAACGTCAATCTTGTTGGTCTGGAACCAAGATGTTGCACGTTTACTGGTGTGTTTGGGGTCGTTGTCTTGTTGGAACACCCATTTCAAGGGCATTTCCTCTTCAGCATAAGGCAAAATGACCTCTTCAAGTATTCTGATGTATTCAAACTGATCCATGATCCCTGGTATGCGATAAATAGACCCAACACCGTAGTATGAGAAACATCCCCATATCATGATGCTTGCGCAACCATGCGTCACTGTCTTCACAGTGTACTGTGGCTTGAATTCAGTGTTTGGGGGTCGTCTGACAAACTGTCTCCGGCCACTAGACCCAAAAAGAACGATCTTACTTTCATCAGTCCACAAAATGTTGCGCCATTTCTCTTTAGGCCAGTCAATGTGCTCTTTGGCAAATTGTAACCTCTTCAGCACGTCTTTTTTTCAACAGTGGGACTTTGCGGGGGCTTCTTGCAGATAGCTTGGCTTCACATAGGCGTCTTCTAATTGTAACAGTACTCACAGGTAACTTTAGACCTTCATTGATCTTCCTGGAGCTGATTGTTGGCTGAGTCCTTGCCATTTTGGCTATTCTTCTATCCATTCGAATGGTAGTTTTTCGCTTTCTTCCACGTCTTTCAGGTTTTGGTTGCCATTTTAAAGCATTTGCGATCATTTTAGCTGAGCAGCCTATAATTTTCTGCACTTCTTTATATGTTTTCCCCTCTCCAATCAACTTTTTAATCAAGGAATGCTGTTCTTCTGAACAATGTCTGGAACGACCCATTTTCCTCAGAATTTCAGAGAGAAATGCACTGTAACCAGCATGTACAACATTTGCTGCCTTCCTTCCTTAAATAAGGGCAATAATTGCCACCTGTTTTTCAAAGAATGAATGACCTCACTAATAGAATTCCACACTGCTATTATTTTGAACATGCAACTTTCAATTAGTGATTCAATTACACAGAATCAGCAGCATGCATGTCATGACTGTTGGGTCTGTTGGATTTCTATTACTCTACTACACCTGCTAGTAAATTATTTGCCATGTTAAAATATCATTTCTACCAAAAACAGTGATTGATCAGGTTAGTGATGTCTGACTGCTATTATTTTGAACACAACTGTACTTTCCACATCTGTCATATCCCCTAAACGATTGAAGTAAGAATGGTAATAATAATAATGATACATAGACATATAACATAGGGCTAAGGATGAATGGTAGTTAACTATAGGTTAGCCAAATGAAATACTATAAGGCTGTTGAGAAGAAGGCAGAGTCAACTGTTATTTTTTGCACTTACTGACCTGATATTAATTAAAAACATTTCATTGACTGTGCAGGGTATTAGAGGTAAAGTATATGTATGTAAAATAGTGGGGGTGTGCAATATGGTGAACATCTCAGTGGGAAGCAGTGCCCAGGGCACAAAAGAGGCAATATCTGGTAGCACAGAAGTAGTGAAAAATGCAGTCAATATACGTAAATGTGTAACCTCTGGCAACCAGTAAGATTTCAACTTATTTTGTTTGACTAGAGGAAAGCAAATTCTGATTCCATCACTTACTGCACTTTGCAGAAAGTTATTGCACTTCTGCTTTAGCAAATAAGCATACCACAAGGAGAAAAAAAAGAAAGCAAGTGACATCTGGATCCCATGCACATTTACAGTATATGTTTAACTAAATTATATGCTACCACATGCAGAAGACCAAAGGCTGCTCAATTTCACCCCTTTCTTTAGAACGTTTACAATATTGTGCAGGCATACTTCCATACGCTACCAAGTTTGGTGTCTTGTCAATGTCGTCTTAATATAGTCCATATATGGCAGCAAAAGAACCTGAAAAGTCAGACAAATCCCAGATACGTTTTCACTGTAAGATATGCTTCTGTGCAGCAATCTAGTGTACAACAGCTATAAATATTACCTACAGTGGTCTGTAAACTTCTGCCAAGCTTATAATTGGAAAAAATTTGAGGGGCTTTGGGCAAAACCCCAAATTAGATAATAAATGTGCAATTTTAATGTAAATTAATGCTTATCAATGGCTTAAAAACCTTGTTTCATATTCTAGCTTTTAATTATTGTAATATTAATTTTTAATATCTATATTTTAATTCGGTCTCTAGTAAGTTCCTGGCCAGGATATATATACAGGATATAAATGTACCCTCTATTTTGATGTGAATGGAAGAATTATATACAGTATATATGTACACAAGTTAGCCATATTTGTTTATTACATATACTGTATAACTGCGATTCCTGGTTAGTAGTGCTCCACAAAGGCTGTAGGGCTGAGTTACTAAAGAAGATGACTGCAAACTGCACACAATAAATTAGGTGAATTTTTACTTCCATTATCCAATCAGGTGAAAAACAAATTCCAGTACACTATGAAAATACCCAAACGTGTGCAGATGAAATAGGAAGGCATGAATTTGCTTTTTACATGACTGGATAATCAACGTAAATATTAATACAATTTATTGTGCAACAATTCTGAACTCCTTCAGTAAATCAACCTCTCTCAGATTTCTTTCCAAAAAAGACATACAGGGAGATATCTGCCTGTTATCAAATGAATCATGGAATTGCTTGGAACAACCAAAAGATTCTCTACCGATGTGACAGTGACAGACACAAAACAGTGTTCTGGCTTAGCCCTCTGCTCCACATCAAAGGGGAGATTTGGACCCTGCTTATAGTCAGATTTTGCCACAGGTTATACAATTCCTGTGCTATAGACAATTTATTATTGTCTTAGAATCTCTAAGATATTTAAAATAGCCATATCAATGGAAGCAATGATCCCGGTGTGGAGCAACAGCAGATAATTTTAAATCATTTACAGGGCATGGGTTGAAGGCTCCAGTTTGAGATACTTCTGAGATTATTCAGAATTCCACATATACATATGACCTGCAGTTTAGCTCCTAGAAGCAGGTTTTGTGGTCACATACACTTCTATGGGAATACAAAACCTGCTTGAAGTGAACAACTGCACACTGACATAGGCCCTTAAAGTGATCGTAGACACTATGAGAGTAGGACTTTCAGGCATGATCCCATCAAGCTGAGGCCATGCAATGAGCAGAACTCCATTCTTAACTTGTAATTGTCAACCAAGTTTCCAGGTAATCGCTATTGAGAGAGGAGGGGGTAAATGCATGGAGTGGGTGCTGTTATTCTAAGGCAGGGGTCTCCAAACTTTCTAAACAAAGGGCCAGTTTACTGTCCTTCAGACATTCAGGAGGCCAATGTGAATAGTGTATTCCCGGCATCAATGGGAGTAAATAATGCCCCATCATCGGTATAAGTGGGAAGAACAGTGCCCCGTCTTTGGTGTAGAAATAGTGCCCTGTTGTTGGTGTCATTGGGAGGAATGGTGCCCCATTGTTGGTATCAGTGACAAAAATTATGCCCCATTGTTGTTATCAGGCAAAGGAATAGTGCCTCGTATCAGTAGGAGGATTAGTACCTCAAGGGCCGGATAAAGGCACGCAAAAGGACCGAATCTGGCCACAGTTTGGATACCACGTTTCTAAGGGAAAACTATAATGATCAAGATTGTTTTTCTGATTTGCCCAGTTGACTGTTCCCTCCATCAGCATATGATGGACCAGCCTGGAGGACACCTACAGATTATCATCTAATACCTATGGGTAACCTTACTGTTCCTCCCAGTGTCTGCAATGTGGCTGGCTTTGCTCCTGTAGTTATTAAATAGTAAGACTTAGTGATTGTGAATAAAAACAGATAATCTATAAATACAGAGAATCTATACATATGTAGACCTATATATACAATGTGGTACAGCATGCATATGAAATGCCAGTCCTTACAGCAATGAATATTTTAAGGTACACTATATAATAGTGATTTAAAATATCTACTTCGTTATGCAGAATATACTTTAGTTTTTGAGTGTGTGGACTACAGCACATCATTGTACTTTGCCACAGGGGCCCTCTGAATCTCCTACTCAATCTAAAATAAGTGACCGTGCTGCCCATAGTGACCTTGTTACCGTTAGGAAGAAGAGAAAGTGTTTTCAGCAGCAAAACTCTTGTACTTTTCTGAAATGATATATGCAATTTCCATTATATTGTTCAGCAAAAGCCTCAGATCTAATACTGATGTTACTTGTCATGGATTAGCTGCTATTTCACCATGCAATACAATCTCTGCTCTGTTTCACACACATCTGCTGCTTTGTACACTATCATCCAAATAGAACATGTGTAAAGTATTAGATGGGGGGGGTACCACAAAGATCACATAGCAATCCTGGCAATATCTTGTGTTATTCTAGAATACTCCAAAAATACCAATATTCTACAAATTAAATACTATTATGTGGTTGGGACGAAGTGTAAGCACTTAGGGGAACTCATGAAATAACTTGCAGAGCATACAAAATCCATACAGAAGGGGGTTGGTTTACTAAAGGTAAATACACTGTGCACTGCAAGTGCAGTTGCTTTAGATCCGGGGGGAAGCTCTGAAATGAGGCGAAGCTCTGCTGATTTCTTTCATCCAATCATGTGCAAGCAAAAATGCTGTTTTTTTTATTTTCCTTGCATGTTCCCCTCAGATCTAGAGCAACTGCTCTTTCAGGTACACTTGGAGTGCACAGCCTATTTGCCTTTAGTAAATCAACCCCATAGTGTCACTGATAGAAACTGAACACAGCACTCTACTGCTGAAAGACTAAATTACCAGCTACTAAGGAATCATATATAAGTATTAGGCATTGTTCACACTTGTAAATGGGGCCGTTCATGATTAGATGTGAGAGACCTGGCAGGCTGACTACTCCCACAGCTATTAATGGCTGCTCAAATGTAATCACTCAAGCAGTAATTGCCAGCAAATGATCGGCCCTGGGCACAGACAGTCTTCATCTAGGGCCAATCGTTCACAGATTGTTGCTCCATGCGAATGTAGCAGTGGTGTCACTATGGGGGTACAGAGGGTGTGGACCTCACCCTGGTGACGTCCACTGGAGGTGTGACACCATAGGCGGACTGACCATTCGGTGACAGTCAGGGGAGCGAAGCAGGAGGCGGCAGCCTCCAATCCCAGAAGCAGCTCACTTATGGTGGCAAAGTTGGTCGGAGTCCCGGGATGTGATCATGCCTCACTTCACAGCTAGTGATGGAACCGGCAGGCTGTGGGAAGGTGAGAGTCCATAATATTAGAAGGCAAGAATGGACACCGACTCCTTCAACACGACTGATGGTATGATCAGAGAACCCTGCTGATATAAATATACAGATCACAGTTTTGTTATGTTTTTGGGGGGTCTCCTCATGTAATGTGGGGAGATAGGGGAGCCCCCCTCCCTCACCCACTCATCTCTCTTTCTTTCTCAACCCTTTTCTTTCTCACCCCCTTTCTCTCCCCTCTCTCTCTCACCCCCCCCCTCATCCCCCTATTTCTCTCTCACACCCCTCTCTTTCTCACCCCCCCTCTCTCTCATCACCCTCTCTCACCAACCCTCCCTCTCTAACCCCCCCAACCCTCTCTCTCTCACCCACCTCTCTCTCAACTTCCCCTCTCTCTCACCAACCATCTCTCTCTCTCCCCCTTTCTCCCTCTCTCCCTACCCCCCTCTGTGTCTCTCCCTCCATCCCCTCATTTTTTCTTATAGGAGTTTCGGTCATATTTCAGGTTTTCAGTAAAAATGCAGTTAGCAGATTTTCCGTGTTTTCCCAGTATAGAAAAAAAAAGTGGGGGGTTGGCAGCCCTGTCAGGAAGGAGCTGAGTGGAGCTGAATGGCTGCACAAGGCATTTAACCCCTCAATCATTGGGCAACTTTGCTGTACTGTGTAAGCAGTAGGTGTTACCTAGAGCCACTGAGAACCACACTCAATTTTTCTGCGGTGCGCTGTGCATGCCACATTGCTTTCTCTGGTATTGGAGCCCAAATTATGATCTTGCACACAGGCCCACTGCTTTTATAAAACACCCCTGGTTTTCCCATAAAGATGGCTGCAGGCAGGCTAGAGAGGGCAGGGGTTGATGGGAGCACTGTGGCTGGCTAGTGTGGAGCAGGGGTTGATGGGAGCACTGTGGCTGGCTAGTGTGGAGCAGGGGTTGATGGAAGCACTGTGGCAGGGTGGCAGGGTAGCGGGGGGGGGGGGGGGATTTTACTGCACCAGGTGACAGCAACCCTAGTGACACCACTGGAATGTAGTGCACACCCCCAGGTGGGCTGTTGAGAGTATGAGGTGTGTCCAGAAAGTAATGAGAATGATATTTTAAAAATTATTTTATTGAAAGATTTTACACCTTATGCACCTTGTGAGTGTACACAATGCTAACAACAATCAACAGAAGGACAAGCTTCACACTAAGCCCTTCACATGACAGTCTCAAATCAGGTCCTACTCACAATATCCCAGGTGCTGACCACCATCCACCTTCCACTGAGAAATCCTCAGTGTGGGAGGCCTTCTTGGCAGGATATGACTGTTGAAGAAATTCAGTTGTAAAATTGATTATACATATTTACCTACCTAGGATGCAGGGTTATCAGAATGTATCACATTCAAATTGGGTATAATTATATCAGAGCTCTTTTGTGCTTTTAGGATGTGTTGTCTTTTTATATTTTTTTAACATAAAAAAGTAATGTTATTACTAATTTTACTAATGTAATTTTATATACATGCCTTCTTTTTTCAGCTGCATTAAAGAAATGGGAGAGAAAATAGTAGTAAGTAAATAGCAGTAAGCCAGATAAAAGAGCCTTTTCCAGACCAGGACTTCCGAACAACACCTTCCAGCAAATAATCCTTTATCAGTCTTCCTCGGGTCCTCAGCCCAGCTTCTGATGAGGCCCAAACTGTAGCAAAAATCCTCTTTTGCAATCCTCTCTAGGCTCTCAGTCCAGTTCCTGCTGAGGCCCAGACTGCAGCTTCTGTTCTCACTAGCTATCTCCCAGGGACAGCAGCCCCAGAAGACCTTGAACCCTCCCTGGAGAGGCCTCCCAAACATTTATCACCTCCCCAGACACCTTCTGGATGCTTCCTTCCAGGGATTGGCTGAAGCAGGAAAAATATTCATACTGGTCATTTGACTTTCCCTGTCCTATATTCTGGAAGCTTCTTCCAATAGCAGGCAAGATAAATCAAACATACCGGCTTGGAAACCCTGCCCAGGTAAAAAAATCAATTACTGCTTCGCTGATAGCAATAAGGCCAAACACTAAATTTAACCTGGTAGCCTAAATAAAGGAGGGCGCTACAAGAGCAGTTGTGTATACCTACAGGAGCCTCCTATTTTTTTTCAATGGGGCTTCCCACCCGCAGCTTATCACAGGGAACCTCTGATGGGTGTTTTGCATCAAATTACAAATGGCCCCATTTGCAAGTGTAAATGGGGACTTAGGGATAAGCTGAATGTACTGGAGTTCAGTTAGAGGCAGGTTTGGCAAACTTTACTAAAATTTTCGTGCCTGAACCTTAGTGAAGTCAATTGGAGGTCAAAAACTGTAATGGCCATTTCCTAGACTAATAGGTGAGGCCCTGTTAAATAATTGATTTGGAGGGCTAGACACTGCCTTGTAAACATGTACTAAAGCAAAAAAAGAAGCAGGAAGAAGCAATTTTAATATGGTTAAAATGCGAAATTTCTTTAAATAACATGCCTTTGAGATGCCCTTAACCTGCCAATGAAGTTGCACATCTGTACAACATATACAGCCTACTGCAGCAAAACATTTAAAAAGAAAAAGAAAACCTTAAGGTTTTTTCTCCCCTTATTTTTACCTGGTGATCCTACCAGTTATATGTTTACTGTACTTGGGTGACAATGCTCACTCGCTGTCATGTATCAATGGAGGATTGCTGCTCGCTCCTTATTTGGATTACAAAGCTGAACTGGGCAGGGCTGATGACACTGCTTGGGATTACAGTGCAAGATATAGAGTGTATTTTCAGTTACTACAGGAAGTTTCAAACTCTCTAGATTTCTGGCAGGATTAAAAAAATTTTTTTCACTTACTGAACCTATAAAAACAAATCTTTTACAAGATCAAACTCTTCAACCTCTTTTCAAAAGATTATTTAGAGTCATACAAGCAATGAAACAGTATAATGGAACACTCCTCACATGCTTATGTCAGTTGGAAAGCAATCCTTAGGCTCCATTCACACTTGAGCGACTTGCCATGCAACTTTGGACATCAAAGTCACATGACAAGTCGCAGCCCATTCTTTTTAATGTCTCCTGTTCAAATTGGTGTGACTTAACCTCCCTGGAGGTATTCCTGAGTGTAGCTCGGGGTAAAGTTTCAGCACCACAAGCGGTAACCCCGAGCTACACTCGGGAATACCTTACAGCATTGCTCCGGGATCTCTTCTTCACTTACCTTGTCCTGCGCTCCCGCGATGTCCCTCCTGCAGTGTCCCCTGCAATGCCCTCCGGCGGATGCCGGCATCTGTGTTCTGGGTTCCGCTCCCTGCGATGTCGGGACGTACGGGGACAGAACTGGCGGGCAATTTGAAAGTTGTAAAAGTGACATTCACTAAATACACTAAAATCACATAGTATAACATTACTGTATCAAAACATTTCACATACATTTTGTCCCTAGTGCTTTGTCCTGTGCCCTGCCTGCATTTTTACTGTTCTTTCTGCCTGGAAACTGAGAAACGTCCATGGCATCCAAAAAGTGTCCCTTTAGGTCAAAAGCGGTTTAAGACCAGCTAGAGAACAGCGATAGTAAATTAGAACCACTTGCAGAATTGAGTGATGATTCGTGGGGAAATTCGCCATCAGACACTGAAAACGATTTTGCGACTTTGCTCAGTGATGTGTGAACTTGGCGCTATATTTCAAATTTCAGTGTTTTTGGTTTGATTACATTATTGAATTAAATTTATTATATTATTATTTTTTATGATTATTTATTAAATTTTAATTTACGATTTCGTGTTTCAAATTTTAACATACCCGGGATGTTTACTAGACTCGGACAGATTTCAGTGAGTTATTCCTGAAAAAAATTACATGCCTACAATAAAAAAAATACATATTTCCATGCAAAAAAATGTATCGCCTTGAGCACAGAAATATGGACATAATCAGACCACTAGGTAGGCTACAGTCACAGCGACTTTGAAAAGGTGCTTGCACTGCTTTGGTGTGACCTAGATCCACAAAGTGTAAAGCTGGATCATAGTTGCCCTCAAAGTTGCATCAAAAATCGTGCTCCAAAGCCGCACGAGAAATCACACAAATTTAGAGTCAGCTAGTATGAACCAAGCCTGCAGACAGCTTGCACCATTTCAGTTGGAATGCTTTTGTAAAGGGTGGAATGCTAGGGATATGGATAGGTAATGGGGTGGGGGGGTTTGTCCTTCTCTCTATTGCAACACATACTCAGAAGACTAAGAACTATCCAACATGACCTACTCTATAAAGTATAAAACGCACCTGAACGTCACACCTAAAGTCATTTAAGTATGCTTGGCATCATGTCTCAATGTATACATTTTTTTACGCAAATGGATTTTTATCTTATTCTGGTAAAAATTCATACCCGGAGATCCTGCCAGTAGTAATACTTCCTGTGGCAGGCTAACACCACTAAGCCCCCACCCTTCAGTTTTCCATGGACTATAAGTGTCAACCTTGCAACTAACTGTGTGGGGTATTAGAGGGGTTAAGACACACATGTAAGTGGAGTAGCAGGGTGCACAAAATGGTGAACATTGCAGTGGGGAGCAGTGCCAAGGAACACAAGAAACAATTCTCTCCCATGATGATAGCACTAAGTGTAGTGAATATGCATAAATGTGTAACCTCTGGCAATCAATATTATCGGAATTTTTTTTCTGTGACTACAGAAAAAATTAAATCCAATCCCATACCCAATTTCTGCTTTAGCACATAAATCAGGAATACCAATATTCTGCAATATGCCACGAATACCAATATTCTAAAATACTCGAGGAATACCAATGTTTTATATGCTTTACAAATACCAATATTCTAAAGTACTCCAGGAATACCAATTTTCTACAACACTCCAGAACTACCAATATTCTAAAATACTCCAGGGATACCAATGTTCTAAAACATTTAAGAATACTAATACTGTACAATACTTTAGGAATAATAACATTCTACATTACTCTAAGAATAGGAATATTCTAAAATACGCCAGAAATACCAATGTTCTGAAACACTTTAGGAATACCAATACTGTACAATACAAAGAATAACAATACAATACATTACTTTAGGAATAGCATTATTCTAATAGGAATGGTAATATTCTCAAATACTCTAGCAATACCAATGTTCTAAAACGCTTTAGGAATACTAATACTGTACAATACTTTAGGAATAGTAACCTTCTACATTACTCTAGGAATAGCAATATTCTAAAATACTCCTGAAATACCAATGTTCTACAATGCACATGGTTTACTGCAGTTTGCACTTCTTGTCTAGCAAATAAATACGGAATACCGAATATTCTACAATACTCTGAAATACTCAAGGAATACCAATATTCTAAAATACCGCAGGAACACCATTATTCTGAAACACCAATGTTCTATAATGCTTTAGAAATGCCAGTATTCTACAAAACTGGAATACCAAAGTTCTACAATGCTTTAGGAATACCAACATTCTAAAATACTCCAGGAATACCAATTTTCCGTAATACTCAATATTTTTCTACTTCTGACTGACTTCTTCAGAGTTGCCAAATTCTAAGAACAGGAAGGTTTATATAAAGTACAGTGGCTAAAAGGTTAGCACTTCTGCCTGGCAGTACTAGAGCCATTGGTTTGAATCCCAAGCACGGCACCACCTGCCTGGAGTTTGCATGTTCTTCCTGTGCCTGCGTGGGTTTCCTCCCACACTCCAAAGACATGCTGGTAGGTTAATTGGATCCTGTCTAAATTGGCCCATGTATGTATGAATGTAAGTTAGGGACCTTAGATTGTACACCCCTTGAGGGTTAGAAACTGATGTGAATGTACAATATATATGTAAAGCGCTGTGTAAATTGACAGAGCTATATAAGTACCTATAATAAATAATATAAAGCATACATATATGGCATTAGTTGCTCTGTTTTTACTCCTGACAGGAAGTGGAAATCAGCCCAGTTTGACCCTGTGTAGTTTTTATATAGTGTAATCCCTCTTTTGTCTGTTGTCCTAAATACAAAAGGGTCTCACTGCTTACACCAAATATACTCCATGTACCTACCACTGTGCACACCCCTGGTGATCTCATTCTGTTTTAAGCTTCATGTATGATATTGACAATTCCCTGTAACGACCCAAGATTTAGGGGTCCTTGGAAATGTCTTTGAACATTACTGTCATTATACAAAAAATATAGAGTTGCTTTTAATGAAACCTGCTCCCTAACTAACTATTGCTAACAGATGATCTGAAGGGACTATAGAACTGGCTCACAGTTATTGACGGTTGGCTACACTGGCCTCCTTTTACCCAGGAGCTTACACAGATAGCTGTAGACTCGACACGTGTTTCACGTGTCACAAATGACATCCTCTCTACTGCTGATCATTGCTGTTCATGCTGTCATTGTAATGTTCAGCCCATCCACTGATCAAAGACCAGAGCCCCTTTTACTACAAACCACGCGTATGTTATACTATACACAAAATGGAAACCCCTAATCCCCATTAGTGCACATGGATATAAATAACAACTTGTGTAAATTCTCTAAAACAAAAAGAGTACAACATGCATATAATTCCCACCATCAGGGTTTAAACACATAAATACATCATGATTCTGATTAGAACATGGAATATCATTTTCACTTAATACAAGTTTTCAATTACAAGCATAAAGAGACCTTTAGGTTCCATGCACACTAGTGGGGGTTTTTAAGCTCAAAAAACAGTGGATAAAAACAAAATGCTGGTAATAGCATTTTTAGTAGCGTTTTAGTTGTGTTTAGAAGCGTTAGCGTTTTTACAGTACAGGTAGGAACATTTTTAAAACGCTGTTAGTAGCATTCTAGTAGCGTTTAGGAACATTTAAGAGCATTCAGCATTTTATTTCTTCTGGAAAAACGTTCCAAAAACTCTACAAAAACATTTTTTTTTCTGCTCCTAGACGCTGAAGCTTGAAAAACGCTGCTAGCCTAAAAAAAGTGTGCATGGACACATAGGATAACACTAATTATCTTCTAGGCGCAGAAAAAAAAATCTGATAACAGCTTCTAGGAGCTTAAAAAAACACGAGTGTGCATGAAGCCTTAAAGTAATTTTGGAGGTAAATTTACCATATGCCTCCCTCCTAGATTGTAAGCTCGAAAGAGCAGGGCCCGCGATCCCCTCATGTTTTGCATTGTATTGGTATTGTTCTGTCACATGTTCTGTCCCCCTTTATAATGTACAGCGCTGAGCGAACCATTGGCGCTTTATAAATACTGTATAATAATAATAATAATTATAATAGGATATATTTGCTGTATCATAAATCCTTGACTGTATTTCATACACTAAAAACTGCACAGTTTACAGTGATCAGCTAACTTTTGTAGCCAGACTAAGACATTTTGGGGTATAATAATAGTGGGCACATTCAAGGCTTTTTTTTCAGCAGGAACATGGGGGAACGCAGTTACAGCACCTCCAGCACTGAATGTATGTAATGGCAAGGGGTTCTGGGGTGTGTTGGAAGGTCTATTGATGCTGGCTGCTGAGGGACCTATTGTTAATGGCGGATATCTACTTTTGCATGGTGGCCTATTGCTGCTGGTGGAGGATCTATTGTTGCTGGGGGAATTGTCGCTGGAATGGATCTACTGTTGAGGGAGGGGTCTATTGTTTCTAGCTGCTGGAGAGCCTTTTGATGCTGACTGCTGAGAGATCTGTTGTTGCTGCTGGAAGTCTACTGTTGCTATGATGGTATTTTGTTGTGGGGGTCCATTGTTGCTGGGGAGATCTATTGTTGCTGGGTGGTCTATTGCTGCTGGCTGCTATTCTACTGCTTTTCTTGTTATCAACACATTCCATAGAAATTGCTTAGCACCACAACATAATATTTGGCACTGTATTTTCTAAAGGGAGCAATTCTAAGAGGTGGGTAGGGGGTGGAACCAAGGGACGGTGCTCTTAGGTGGGAAGGGGGGACAGAGACAAGAGGTAACTCAGAATGGGGAGTTCCTGCACCTATTCTCTGAGATAAAAAGCCTTGGGCACAGCAATGATTGGCCAGCCAGATGACAAATGACCAAAGACAGGTCAGGACTGGCAGCTGTAACATTTGCTAAGTTATATATAAGGTGAATGTTACCAAGACCTGGATTTCCCTTTGAAGGATTCTCCTTCCAAGATAACATAAGCAGCATACGTTTCTAGTAAATGCTGATGGCAAGCACACTCAAACTCAAATTGCATATGCAAGTGATTTTAGATAGCTAGAAATAGAAATACTACCGATTACTCCATGTATTAGGAATTGTTCTGAAATAAAGTGGAGATTCCAGCAAACTTGAATCCCTCCCTCTGCCTATGAGTGGTTCAGCTCTGGGGATTCACAGCTGTGCAAAGGTTACCGCAGAGTTCTAATGTCCCCTAAAGGCTCTACTACATCAGCAAGTAGGACTGACGCAACAGCAAATGCAAGGTCAACATAAAACTGTTGCCGAATATACACTCCTTTTCAAAAGAGGAGAAAAGTGTACTAACGCAGAGCATCCAACAAAAAATCTCCTTACTGAAGATATACTGTTGTAGGATGGATTATAAATTTGTTGTATGGTGTTGATTTACTAAATGCACATGGGCAAGGGAAGTTGCACTTTGCAAGATAATTTTCCCTAGATCTTAGTGAATGAAGTGAAGTTCTATGACGTCCCTCATCCCATCATGTGCAAGCAAATATGCAATTTTGTCTATTTTCCTTGCACCTGAATATTCTTTGCAGTGAAATTTCACCACATTCGCTAAGCTCTGAGGCAAATTCCATTACAAAGTGCTACATCCCTAGCAAAACAGCCTATTTACCTTTAGTAAATCAATCCCTATAAAACTTGCTCAATGTACTTACCACTTTGCTTCTTAATTTAGTCCAATATTGTTTACACAAGTGAAGGAATATAATTTTATCTTTAGATGGCTCAATTTTTGAAGTTCACATGTGTAAATGAGCATCCTTTCTCAACCTTTTCAACACAGAGGAACCTTGAAATAACTTTTTGGTCCGGAGAACCCCTGTTAATGATACATTAGTGTGGTGGTCAGTGGGAAGAATGCTCCTTACACTTGTGGTCATTGGGAAGAATTTACCACTTGGTGGTCAGTGGAAACCTATCTGAGAGGCAGAAATTGCTCATTAGTTAAGGAACCCCTAGTAACTTCAGGAGGAACCCTGGGGTTCCATGGAACTACGGTTGAGAAACACTGGCTTAGAGAATGAAGAAACAATTACATCCAAAACCGAGAACCTGTCAGGATTCACCCCTATCATTATAATATTATCAAATATAAAGTACAAGCAAGGGAGTTTAGGCTTTGAACCAGATATCTCCACCTTTTAAAAACACAGGCAAAAAATATAGGTTTTAAACAATTTTTTAAATGGTTTTCACATAAGGGACCATTGATTTTTAAAAGAGTGCTACATGTAAAGTAAAGTAAGGTTCTAATGCTAATTTTCTACACAGTGCTCCATTGAGCTAGAGCTGTTGTATGTTGAAGAAGTCTAAAGATTACAGATAAATAATAATGTACATAGCGCAGTCACCATAGCTCCATTGAGATTTCATGTCACTGAAATCAAAACAGCAAATGTTCTCATTATAGGTCCGAATTTCAGTCTAGGCCTCCTAGGCAATAGTAAGTGCCTATTACACAGTTCTATACAACTAATGAAGTGTAAATATCAGTATTCTACATTTAGATGTTAACGTTCTTATGTTTTCCTCTCTTAAAACATATGAATATTTCAATGAAATACAGACAGTCTTCTACCTCCAAGACCCACTGCTTTCTCAGGAAGTAGCCTATCCACAAATCCAGACCTGCCTGTTTCATATTTTTTACTTGGTTAAATTCATTCATTGTATGAAACGTGTATTTTTTATTCTGTTTGATTCTTTGAAACATTTACATTTTTCGGATAGTATTTTGTTTGAAAAATTGTAAATTTAAGAAAAAAAATCTGTAGTGAAATGGAATTAAAAAAAGCTAACACTCTCAATTTGGCAAGGTATGCTGCAATCTTGCTACAATTCCCAACGATTTCCCAAGGACAAATTCCCAGGATTAGAAAAAACATATATATATTCAGGTTAGGATTATTGGCAGTTAAATCATACAGTCTGACCCCTGAGATATACAGTATATGCACAGACCAATAGCGGCCGTGCATCAGCTTCATTGATGAACTCTGCACTGCATGAAATCTCCTAGAATTTAGCAGTGTAAGGTCAGCAGTAGACATGGAGCTGGGAGACCTATTAGGAGTATAAAAAGCACCAGACCATGATGTTTATATTTCTACAGAGTTAACCACGCACAGACAGATATACTGAGAGATACAATAATGGCATGAAACATAGTGCTACTCCTATACAGCATCCTACATTTTCCAGTAGCTGAGCAGAGATATATATATATCTATCTATCTATCATATGAACACAATTTAGATGTGTACACCCACAGAGGGACTGCTTACTCTGCCAGAGGTTCCTGTTATTGCACATATAGAAAAGGAAAAAAAACCCGACCTAATACAAATATATGTGGTTGAGCTGAAAGGGCAGATCACTGAGCTCATATCGGAATAAACAAATTTAATTTGAATCATTCCTGAACTGCACTAATATAATCTGGCTATTTGGACAAAAATATACAAATATATTAAAACCAGGGGCGGACTGACAACTCATGGGGCCCCTGGGCAATAGGGGATCATGGGGCCCCTGTGTCCTTGCCAAAACTCAAAAAAGCTTATGAAAAAGGTACCAAGGGATTCTCATGGGGCCCCCTACTGACCCTGGGCCCTCGGGCAGTGCCCCAGTTTCCAAATGGTCAGTCTGCCCCTGATTAAAACATCGATTTTTTGGGAAATACATTGGAAGTTCTCTTCCAAGAAGAGTCCATAGTTGCCAACATGGCCTTCCCCAATAATGTGTGTAGAAGTAGTGCTAAAGTTAATGCATTTAATAAGAGTTAATGTAACAAAAGAAAGGAATGCTACAGTTACAGTGCCTAACATTCCCAGAACACTTAAAATTCCCTTCCACTTTTCCTATATATACACCTCTGTATTTCCTTATTTGTTCTGATCCACCCACCGCCTTTAAAAGTTAATCAACATTAAAAAAACTGTCCATATAATTCTAAAAAGAAGTGGAGATTGAATTGCCAAAGACAAGAAAAAAAAAACAGTGTGTGCATTTACTGTACTACTGTTCTAAATACTATCACTAAATTTACAAATGAATAATCCTCACTGAAAAAGATGTCATTTTCAAACACAATACATTTTTTTTTAGATTAACAATAAAAACCCTCTATATAAATAAAAATCTAAGACCATAGCTTTTACATGATTGTTGGCTTTAGTTCAATGAAGGAACAAATTGATTAGGTCAAATTTGATCATTTTCCACTAGAACCAACTACGTGATAGAAATTCCTATTATTCTTTCCACAGTGCTAATTATTTAGAATGTGCACAGCCATCATAACTTTGATGAGGATGGTCTTCATACAAAGTATTGCACTTGTCACACCAACATATATAAAGACACCTGCCATCCAGCCAAGATGGAAAATCAACCTGCTTGTACCCCTTCCCCCCCTTCCTCCAGGGCGGTACTCACCGATGCCACCACATTGACTGCCATAGTCCTCGCAGCAGTCAGCGCTTCGATGACAGTAGGTGTCGCAGTAACACGTGGTCCCGGTGGGACTGACTCCGGTGCAGGCATTATTCCTCCCCGGGCAACATCTGGGATGCCCACGCCTGGCGCATATACAGCGACCTCCAGGGACTTGCAAAGCCCACACCGAGCAGAGGATCAGCCACAGCCCGGAACTCCGGAGCTGCATCCCGAGACATCCAGAGTCAGGATCCAGGGAAGACAGGAGGCACAGATCCTTGCACGCTAGGCAGATGTGCTGGGATGCCCTGCTGACTCCAGACTAGGCTAGTGATGCTGCACAGACAGGGAGTTGGGGGTCTAGCAGGGTCATAAAGCAGGTCATGTAAGGTCACAGTTGTGTGACAGGCAACCCCTACAGCTGTTCTAGGTACCAGCCAAACTACATGGCTCTGCTGGGAGCTTTTTGTATATAGCAGAGAGGAGGCTCTATGCAGCCCCTGTCTACAGCCCTGCTCAGTGATTGGTGCCCTCACAGACATGGCCCGCCCACTGAGTGAAAAGTCTGCCTTATTAGAGGTGCTTTATGTAGTGGAACTCTACGCCTGTGTGCCTTTGTGTTTGCTGGATACACATAGGGGAGACCTGTTACTGATATGGATGAAACAAAAAAAAAAAATCCAACAATACATAATATCATGAAATGCCATGAATCAAATGTATTCATAAACTGATGACTGACAATCGCTGTTTGATGACAGAGCTTTTGCTGCTGCGAGGGAGCCAGCGTTACATACTCCATGCTTCAAGGATCATGTCTTTCACAATTCAGCAAAATTCCAGTAAAATGAAACCGCATCATTCTCTTGTTTGTCTTGCTCCACCATAATGTGAAGATGTACAAGCATGAACAGATAAAAAGACATCAAAGAAGGAACCTTGACCCTTTTCACACAAAGTGCTTAATCAAAAAGATAATATACATCTAGCTGTCAACTGTGTAAATAATCCAATAAAAGTTCACCTTCCCTTTAATCAAGTTGTAGCTGATACTATCAACTAGCAGATCTTTCATTTGTAAGTATCAAAAGTTCAAATAGGAAACAAACTACAGATCAAATACAAGTTACTTTAAAAATATCACCGTATTTCTGCCTTATAAACGCCTAAAAATAAGATAACAAACTAATAACAAAACTCCGAAACTAAAGAGCAAGTTTATGGGACAAATAGTATGATAAGAGATATCTTATGGAGACCCCCAGTGGCCAAATACCACTATTACACATAATGCACACAATTATTTAACCCTTGTGGCACCAAAATGAGTCACATATAGAATACAACCATAGGGCTACAAGGCACCATAACCATGTTCACTTTTGAAACCCCCCCAGAGAGAGAATTTATTACTAATGATATAAGCAGAGTACTGTCTGTGATATTTTTTTTATTTGTACTAACACACTTTTTTTTTTCAGAAATAAAATTATGAGTAGGTAGGCGCTAAATCAATAAAACATATAACAAATAATAAGTCATTTCACAGCAATATGAAATGACTTAAAGTCCCGGACAAAATATATTATAGTGAATAACAGTCTCATGGAATGTTAAACGCTTTATGGTCATGCAATAAGCTGACAGCCAACAGGAAGTTCTCATGGACCGGGCCTCCTGGTCCCCAAATATGGAATATAGATCCAAGGAACCGAGAATATCTACCCCCAGGTAGGTGGTCTCAAAGCTTTGGGTGAACGGATTCTTTCTTAGATAAACAGAATATAACTGGATATAACATTTATATGTAAAGTTGATCCAGGGAATATCCGATTGCCCCTCGGTGATCAGGAAGGAATTTTTTTCCCAGCAGGAGCAAATTGGATCGTGCTTTGCTGGGGTTTTTTGCCTTCCGCTGGATCGACTGTGGGTATAGGATTTTTTTTTTTTTTTTATGGTTGAACTGGATGGACTTTTGTCTTTTTCAGCCAGACTAACTAACGGATAATGGAATAGACTCCCAGTCCCAGGCTCCCATAAAGTGCTTTTTGACCACCTTAACTGGAGTCAACAATTTCTAGTGAGGATTTCACTTATTGCCTACACATGGTGGAAAAGAAAATCTTTTGATCTACGGGTTAACATTCCATGGGACTGTCATTCATTATATCTTTAATATATTTTGTCTGGGACTTGAAGTAATTTCATGTTGCTGTGAGATTATTTTGGTATTATTTGTTATACGTTTTATTGATTTAGCGCCTACCTATTCATAATTTTATGTCACAAGTGTATTTCACTATTTAGGGGCAGCTGATATTATCGCTGGCCTAAGCTGGCACCAATTTCTGATGTTATTCACTGACCAGGGTTTTTTAAGGTGCCACAATATTGCTAATTCACAATTAAATTTTTTCAGGACAAGCTTTTGGTTTTTTTTTCACATTTTGTTTTTTACATACTGTCACCAGTGCAGTACAGAGTCATCATATAAGTGTGTGGCAGTGATTTGGGACACTGACTGGTGACAGTATATAAAAAAAAATATATATTTTAAACATTTTTTACTTTTTCTTTATTTTTTTTTAACACACTGTGACCAGAGCAATATAATGTTACCATAGTAACATTGTACTACTCTGGGGAAGTGATCAGGATTTGTTTTACACATTATGATTGCTTATACCAGTGAGTTTCACTGTTATAAGCAACATTTTAACTGAATGAAATTGATTCATTCAGTGTTTACTATTCTGGTTAGCTGTGATTGGCCACAGCTAATAACATGGTAAAGATGGGCTGTGATTGGGCCTTTCTGTACCATGTGATCACTGTGACCAATCACAGAAATCAACACAGTAGTACACAATGGATGGCATGAATGACAGTCATCCATTGTGTACAGTTGTCATGTGATGTGCTGTGATTGGTCACAGCGATCACATCAAACCTGCAGCAGGCAGAACACTGATCGGTCATCCACTGTGTCTGGTGGACACAGCGATGCAGGGCGCGCTCCAGGAGGACATCATCTGACGTCCACCCGGAATGGTGAATGTCCTGCCCAGCCTATGGTCAAATGAGGGCTGGGCAGGACATTCACGTCCTCCCGGAATGTGCCCCATTGGCCACACTGCAGGGCAATCTGTCACTCGCTATGTCCACAAGAAACAACGGATGACCAATCAGTGTGCCTGCTGGTGCCATGTGATCTGGTTATGGCATCTTAAGCCCAAAACTAGCATCAGAAGAGGCCTAAACACCCATCAGCTAAAACTTAACAAATATGTGAACAGAAGTCCAGGTACCAGGTGACCATCTTGCAAATCTGTAAAACCAGAGGCCTGATGCTGAAAAGCCCATGATGCACTAACAGAGCTGGTGGGATGTGCTCCAACATAATGAGATGTCTTATCCACCTGGAAATAGTAGGAAGCACAATGTCCAATTTAATGACAATAGTACCACTCAAATGCCCCTCCAAACCTGTGTCAGTTGGATTAGCATGTGAAAAGACTGGTGCAAGGCAGACAGAATCAGCCCATCAGGCTCCAGTAGACATCAACAAAATGGTGGCCACCTGCACACAGACACCAACTTCCTGTTGCATAAATGTAATGAGATGGGTAAAAGATGGCTTTAGCTCCTGTTCTCCACCTTCTTAAATGCATTTTGCCCTTTTCGAGACGTAATTGTAGAGACCTCTTCTTTTGAACAGAAGCTGAAGCCATATTTTACCCATCTAATTACATTTACAGGGAGTCGGTATCTGTCCTGGTTTAGGTGGATTACGAAACCACCTTAGGAAGAAAGAAAGCCTTAGTCCTCAAGACAATCTTTTTCCTATGTGACACCAGAAAGGGATAAGGCTGCTAACTCACCTCAAAGAGGTGATTGCATCAAGAAAGACAACCATATACGTGTAGATAGACAAGGGAATATTTCTGATTAGGGATAAGATGATAGTACAATCCAAACATTGGCTCTTTGGCACCATGGCCATACTTGGTCAATGATGTCACTACTATCCCCACCTCTTCCTATCTATCCATAGCTGATGACAGCTCAGGTGGCCATCATTTGGTGAGCAGTGTTGTCAGAATCAGTTGTGTTCCCCAGGCTTTTAATTCCAGTGAGTGGGTGGGCATCATTATTGATGATAAATTTCTAATGAGGGACTTTTTTGAAATTGTATTATTTTTTTCAAATAAAGGATCTGTCAAACATTTGAGTGTCATATGAGGAAATGTAACCCGATATTTTTCAGCAGGGGTGGAACCCCCTTAAAATCCATACTTAAAGGGACTGGTATGCATTTTTTTTTTGGGGGGGGGGGGGACTTTACACAATCTTTGTGCATTTTTGCTGTATGATGTGCTATGGCAAAAGTGACAGAGAAAAAAAGAAACTGATACCGTTTACATTCCCGACAAATGACAGACTCCAACATGGGATATTTGAAGGGGTCTTTGAGCCCTCCCCTCCCCATGTTATTATTTTGACAACTCTTTGTCTATTGTCTCAGAAAATGGGCATTTCTGAGTTGAGATTCACCTCCCAATGAATTCAGGGGGTTTAGGTTCAGCATTTGAACTTCTCTGAAGTTCATTGAACCCTGGGACAATTTGGTTTACCTCTATTCTTTATAGGTTCAAAGGATGGTTTTTGCAAAGCTAATGGAACTAGGTTAAGATCCCACTGAGCCACTGGAGAAATGCTTTCACCAAAGATGAGAGACAAGTGGTCTTTGGAAACTAAGGGCACTCACTGCCAAATGTCAGTCCAGACCAGACTAGAGAATTTGGCTGCGGACTTTGCTCCAGGAAAAATAAGTCTGAAAAATGGACTTTATGAATAAATCAATATCCCAGCTCTTACGTTTATACTTGCGCTTGAGCCATGTTCTTACTGCCCCCTAAATTGACCCCCTCAAGCTGCAAAGGCAACTGGACAGGTATGTACGCATTCTGCAAAGCATCGTGGTGCGGCGAAAATCCTCCCATTCAAATAAATAGGTCTACGCTGCAACTGCAAACCAATTGATAAAAACTGCTCAGCTGACAGAACCAGGCATGCAGGAGGCAGCAGTATCACCTCCTGAATGCATGCCAGTCATGCCTGCACCATTCTGTGAAAAGCAATCTACCACCGATAAATTTTCAGAGACCGATGCAGGTGTAAATGAGTCTTAATAATGTAGGCCTCTGTCCTTCAAGACCTGTGCTTTTACAACCAAGCTGTTAAAGCCAGGGACCAAGGAGGATGATAAACTGGTCCTTGGGACAGAAGATCCACACAACCTGGGAGGGCCCACAAAGAGGCCGACTGTTACCTTATCGCAACTTCCTAAGCCAGTTTGGTGTAATGAGGGCCACTGGAACGCCCTTTATCTCTATCTTGCAGAGCAGGTGAGAAAAAAGCTCAGGTTAAACTGATCCAATGGAGCCAACAGGGCATCCAGAGGCTTGTAAATACCTACCGTTTTTTGTGGAACTTAGCAACCAGGATATCCATCTCAAGGGACCCCAATCTGCTACAGAGAGCTTGGAACATCTCCAAGTGAGTGGACCATTCTCTGAAATCCACACATTGATGACTAAGGAAGTTGCCTGCCAATTTTCTTGTATTCAAGAAGGGACTGTCCATGCAAGTGAGACAGGCCATTGTAAGGCTTCAAAAACAAAAGAAATCCATCAGAGAGATAGCAGCAACATTAGGAGTGGCCAAATCAAGTTTGGTACATTCTGAGGAAAGAAAAATGAGCTGGTGAGCTCAGCAACATAAAAAGACATGGAGAAGGCTTCACAAGTGGCGTTATTTTTAGTTGAAACACTTTGTAGGGAAGCTTCCAAGGCCATTGAGAACAAGAGAGGATTGGAACCCTTTTGAGCATTTATTTGACACAAGGGGAGATGGGAGACACAGGATATCAAAAATATATAAGATTCTCACTGGAATAATCACAGATACAAGCTCACCATTTTTAGAGAAGTGGGAAAGGGATTTAGGATTAATGATAAATATGGAAAAGCAAAAGAAAATATATAGTTTAATACACGATAATGTAAATATGAAGGAGGTAGAGATGAATTATAAATGTTTGGCAAGATGGTATATTACACCGAGTGTAGCACATAGATTGAATGGAGATAACTCGCCTTTATATTGGCATGGAAGTGGGGATATAGGTACAATGTATCAAATTTGGTGGGCGTATCCTAAAATTCAAGAGTATTGGGGGCAAATAGTAGATATGATCCAGAAAATAACGGAGGCCGATATTCCAAAAGACCCAGAGACTTGTCTATTTCATGGTACTAAGCTATCGGTTAAGAAATATAAGAAATATGGTTTATTGTATTATCTTAATACACCGAAGGGATTACCCAAGTTTTGGAAGAAACAGGAGGTACCAAAAATAAAGGACTGGATAAATAGGTTGGACAAGATATATAGATTAGAAGAACTTTACCATTTGAGTGAAGATGAGGCGATAGAGAGTTTTCGTGCCAAGTGGAAAAGGTGGAGTCACAATTAATCCTAGAGTATATGAGAGTGTAATAGAGAAATAATGTGGATATATTTTCGAATTGGAATCTCCAGAGGGAGTGGGAAAGATGCAGAGCGGAGGTTTTGGGGGGTTGGAGGGAGGGGGGGGGTATGGGGTTAGGGGAAATGTTAAGGATTTTTAGATAACAATTAGATATTTGATAATCAAAACTGTGGTAGTTTTATGTGTTTATTTGTCTATGGTTTGTTTGTACAAATTTGAAAATTTAATAAAATATTTAAATAAAGGCATGGACATCGATGGAAGACAACAGTGGTGGATAATCGCAGGATCCTCTCTATGGTAAAGAAAAACCAATTCACAACATCCAGACAAGTGAAGGACACTCTCCAGGAGGTGGGCGTATCACTGTCAAAGTCTACAATCAAGAGAAGACTTCACGGGAGCAAATACAGATGATTCACCACAAGGTGCAAACCATTCATACGCCTGAAGAATAGAAAAGCCAGATTAGACTTTGCCAAAAAACATCTAAACAAGCAAGACCAGTTCTGGAAAAGCATGAAACGAAGATTAATCTGTACCAGAATGACAGGAAGAAAAAAGTGTGGAGAAGGCTGGGAACAGCTCATGATCCAAAGCACACGTCGTCATCTGTAAAACATGGTGGAGGCAGTGTGATGGCATGCATGGCTTCCAGTGGCGCTGGGTCATTGGTGTTTATTGATGATGTGACAGAAGCAGCTGGATGAATTCTGCAGTGTTTAGAGATATATGGTCAGCCCAGATTCAGCCAAATGCAGCAAAGTTCATTGGACAACACTTCATAGTACAGATGGACAATGATCCAAAACACACTGCAAAAGCAACCCAGAAGCTTTTGAAGGAAAAGAAGTGGAATGTTCTTTTATCACCTGATCTCAACCCAATTGAGCATGCATTTCACTTGCTGAAGGCAAAACTAAAAGCAGAAAGACCCACAAAGAACAACTGAAGACAGCTGCAGTTAGAGCCTGGCAAAGCATCAGAAAGGAGGAAACACAGTCTTTGGTAATGTCTATGGGTTCAAGACATCAGGCAGTTGTTGCCAGAAAGGCTGTCAGTTGAACCCAAGCTCAAGATGCCCATTCGCACTGCACAGCTGCACTGTGAAAGCAAAGGGAGAGGGAGTGTCTTCTGTGCTCTCTCCCTCCCCCTAGAGTGCAGTACCCGGCTGTGTGAGCGAAGGTAAGGTACTGTAACTTTTACTGTATACATGTCTGCGTACGTGTCTGTGTGTATGTACATGTGTCTGTGTACATTTGTCTATGTGTGTATGTACATGTATACATGTGTTTCTATTTGTGTGTTTTGATGTGTTTGTTTTTATATGTGTGTGTATGTATGTTACTTTTAGTCTTGACCCCCTATTCCTGTCCTTTAAGAACTGCTTTTTTAGGATGTGTTCATAATAGCAGCAAGGACTTCTGCCCCTCTGAAAAGCAATCCATGCTCAGTGATCTGAGCATGAATTGTTTTTCAGCCTCTGCATTTGGCTGAACTTGGGCTGATAGAATATCTCTAAACACTGCAGAATTCATCTGGCTGCTTCTGTCTTCTGTCACATAATCAATAAACACCAATAACCCATTGCCACTAGAAGCCATGCATGCCCATGCCAGAACTGGTCTGGCTTTTTTAGATGTTTTTTGGCAAAGTCTAATCTGGCTTTTCTATTCTTCAGGCTTATGAATGGTTTGCAGCTTGTGATAAACCCTCTGTATTTGCTCTCGTGAAGTCTTCTCTTGATTGTAGACTTTGACAATGATACGCCCACCTCCTGGAGAGTGTCCTTCACTTGTCTGGATGTTGTGAATGGGTTTTTCTTTACCATAGAGAGGATCCTGCAAACATCCATCACTGTTGTCTTCCATGGACGTCAATGCCTTTTTATGTTGCTGTGCTCACCAGTGCGTTCCTCTTTCCTCAGAATGTACCAAACTGTTGATTTGGCCACACCTAATGTTGCTGCCATCTCTCTGATGGATTTGTTTAATTTTCGAAGCCTTACAATGCCCTGTTTCACTTGCATGGACAGTTCCTTTGAACGCATGATGTAGGTTCACTGTAATAGATCCAAATGCAAATACCGCACTTAGAATCAACTCCAGACCTTTTACCTGCTTAATTAATGAAGAAATAACGAAGGAGTAGCCCACACCTGGCCATGAAACAGCTTTTGATTCAATTGTCCAACTGCTTTTGGTCCATTGAAAAAGGGGGATGGTTCTTAAGAGCTGTAATTCCTAAACCCTTCCTCCAATTCGGATGTACATACCCTCAAATTAAACCTGAGAGTGTGCACTTTCAGCCCATATCCATTATATAACTATAGCTTAAATATGTTATGGTAAATACCTGAAAAAATCTAAAATTGTGCCTGTGTCCAAATATATATGGACCTAACTGTATATAGGACATGCTTTACATGTCAAAAAATGTGCAATTCTATCCATTCTAGTTATTCAAGTTGTATTAATTGTATTCATTATGGGAGATCAGTGCTGTCAGTTGTTGATAATAGATTTGGACAACACAGGATAATTTAGCACTAGGGATTCTGTTAGGGTTTAGGTGTTAGGGTCAGGGTTAGGTTAGTCTAAGAGGGTTCGGTTTAGGTGGTCAAATTTTAGGTTAAATGTTAGGCTCACCATACAAGCTACAATTTGACCATACAATTAGCTTTGAATTTACCACAACTATGATATACAAGAACCTACCTAAACAATCCAATCAATCTGTATCTGGTCAGGCAAATCCTAGCACTATATGGAGCTAAAGGAGAAAATACAGTCAGATTGTAATGTATGTTGGTGAACTTTTAGGGAAGGTTAAAAGTCAAGAGCTCATTTTAGGGGTTAGGTCAAGGAATCAATTAGTGAAATGGTTAAAATGTTAGTTTACCTTTATGAATAAAATACTCTTTGAAGTCCACAAACACCATTCCATAATTCTAAACTATTCTGATTGTAAACACTTCTGACAACTCCATTGTCAAGAACAGGGATCCCCAACCCCTGGGCTAGTACTAGTCCTTGGCCTGTCAGACACCAGGCCGCACTGCCACTGGGACCCAGGGCTGTTTGTTTACATAGCAGTGCGCCACTTGCATCAGTTTGAGTCGGGGCTGCGGTGTATTAGAGGGGAGCCCTACTGTCAATTGTGGATTTGCTGATGGTAGGCTTCCAGCTCATTGAGAATCTAATGCTGGCTGCCTGCTGATCTGGCTGAGGCTGTAGCACTTGGGAGAGGCTGCATAGACATATATGAACATTGAGAGGATTCACTCACTGCACAGAGAAAACCAAGCTGCATCTGGTAGCAGGCTACAGTGACAAATATCAAGCTCAAGGCTCTCACTTGCCTTCACTTGGCAAAATTTTCATTCCAGATGCCAAAAAGGTTGGGGACCGCTTGTCAAGGACGTACCAGATCTTAGGGCAAGTGTTCTCTCTAGCAGTACAGGAATGAGCAATGTCTTTCTTCCGAGCCCCGCAGACACGCACTGTGCTATCGGTTAAGCAGATGATTTCAGCGGCTGTGACAGGAGAGAGAGCACAGAAGTTGCTGAGGTCATCTGTGGCAACAAGAGATGTCCTTGCATGTGTGGGGCTCAGATGGACGATGCTCGCACTTGTACCACTAGGGGGCACTCGTCCAAATGGCTGTTCCGCCCAAGGGAAGAGGACAGGACGGAGCTGTGAAAACTCACGCAGGCTTCACTCAATACAAAACTGGCCTACAGGTATGAGAAGAACATAAATGCACATTTCAAAAATGGGATTAGTTTAGCGTTATGGAATGGTCATGGACTGCAAAATATATATATAATTTTTTTTAAGGTGAACTAAGGAACTAAATTGTATTTAAGCTCCACAAACTGAAAATTCCACCTGAAGTATTAGGCTATCCTTAACTGTTAGGGGCACTTAGGACAACTTTAACATGTTAACTTGATAAAAACTGCTACAAGAGCTTGTGTGCCCAGATAAACACACAACAGCCTGATGACAAAGCCAGTTTCTCAACCTCCACTGTACCAATGGCATAGCTTAAAACCCAACTGTATTCTGCTTGAAACCAAAAAAAATTAATTAACTAAAAACATGTTTTTTTAATAAAAAAAAAAAAATTTTTTATGTGAATTGCACTCCATTGCCATGCCAAAATCCCTAATCTCATCAGCAGCCAGTAAAGGACTGCTGCACCCTGTGTACCAGTAGTTTCTTCATAGCAGTGCAATATGCCCCTTGTTGAGTGTCACCTACTGCTCTTCACTTAGGAACACCATGCTCAGAGGTAGCTGTGTCTGTTCACTCGGTTGTGCACACAATTTCTCTTTATTTAAATTAGTAATACCCAAAATGCATATATATTCGGCATAGGGATAAAACTAAAAATACAGAAAATTAGTAATGGCACATCACTCAGGAAGTTGTTTTCCAGAAATAAATCCAGCTTTTATTAGAACTCATTTTGGTGGATAACTTGTAACATGAACTCCACCTCCCATTCAGACAAGAAGAGGTGTACAGGCACATGAATATAGACAGGCAGAGCACCAGATACATTAGTTATAATGTAAACATAAAACATTTCAAGTATTGTAATTACAGGTAAATGTGGAATCCATGTATGTTAAGGTATTTTGGCTGCTGGAATCGACATCTTTTACGTGATTAATATAACTACAGGACATATTTTTGTAGTGTTGGTAGACATACAGTACTAAAAAAAAAAAAGCTTCTGAGCTGAGGAGATCAGATATACAATATTAAATTAAAGCGAATCTTCACCCTCATAACCCACTTTCCATCATTTTACCCCTACTCCTTCACATAATCGCACATTTTTTTTTCTTTTTTGGTAACTCCTTGCACTTCACCTGAGAATGGCGTCACCTAACCTCTGGGGATACTCACATCTCCCATCCTACCCCTTCACCCTTCCAAGAAGGCTTTGGGGTAATCTGTGGTGCCTCATCACAGAACCGGCTGTCTGTTCCTGGTTTTTGCAGCTGACCTCCTGATGACACACGTGCCACTGCACTTCATTAGGGAGCTGGCTGCAAGATTCTGGAAAAGACAGCTGGCCCCCTGATGACACACTGAAGATTTCCTCCAGATGAAGTGGGAAGAGAAAGTGGCAGTGCAGGACTGGGTAAACAGTAGAGAAGCAGGATGTACTGCTAGCAACACTGGATTTGTTGGGGGTGTAAGTATATTTATGAAGTACAACCCAGGGACAAAGGTAAGAGGGGTTTTAAAAAAAATATTGACGTACTATATCCTTTCTGGAATGGAAAAACTATAAAGTGAGAATTTTCTCCAGCTGGTTGGGACACTTTAGGTGGTCATGGATAGATTAAAGTTCAGCAGGAACCAGCCGAATTTCGATCCATGTGTGACCACTGCAGCTGAATAGAAGATGATCTACTAATTGACTTCTGCTCAACCGCCCTCTTAGATAAAAGCTGCTCAATAAGCAGCTGCAGCACTGATCTGTGCATTCTGATAGCAGAGGGGTCTACCAGCTGTCAGACTACAATAGCATTGCATATCCACCTTGAAAGTGTGGATGGGGCATAAACTGTAGCTGCTGACTTTTAAAATAGAGAGGGACTACCTGTCCCTCGGTCCAGCGGTGTCCTCACCAACGCTGGTTTCACATGCTATCTTCTCTCCCCAGCATCTTCAGTGTGGACACCTGGCTGTGACAGCTTGTGGCTTCACAGGCGGGTGCCCACTGTGCATGCGCGAGAAGCGCTGCGCTTTGTGAATGGCCCCGTAGTCTTCACGTGTCCCAGAAGACTACGGGAAAGAGAGGAGGGGAGGACAACTTCCGCTTCCGATTGCCTAGGCGATCGCAGCAGGGGTGGGAGCAGGTACCTGTCAAATTCGGGTACCTGCTCCCCCCCTGTGCTCCCCAAAGGTGCCAATCTTTAAAAAACACATTCTTATAATGGAGGATCAAAGGGATTTTGGTTCACTTTCACTGATTGGCAAATATTGGGCAGCAAAATCACAGACTGAATAATATCGTTTACTTTATGAAAGTTTTCATATTGCTTTGGACTATTGTAATTAGTATGGTTTGAACAATATTTTGGTTTATGTTTAAAGTATAAGACATTTTATTGCAGCACTGCCCCTGCGAATATTGTTTTAAAGACACAGTACTGCCTTGAGGTCCAGGATCCTCACAGCTAACAATCTCCCTTAGTAACCAATGAGAGCCCTGTACTTATACAACCAGCTCTAGGAAAGGCAGCCCAACTTGAATAGAAGATGGTAGAAATAATTTTGCTTAGTGAATAAAGTAATGCCCAATTCTTCTGGAAGAATCACATAAGTCACAAATTCTACACCTGAATCAACTCACATTCTAAACAAGGAGTTTTCTAATCTGCTAGACATTTGTTTCTGCTAAAACCACTTACAGTATCTCCTGTGCTCATATTTTTGCAAGTGACACTTACATTTGAGGCATTGTATAGGGTACAGCCACTATTATGCTGGTTATGTTAAAAAAAAAAAAACAAAAAAAAAAAAAAACATAAAAAAGGTTAGTTTTAGGCACACTGGCCTTTGTTTAATATATAAAACACATGAACAGACTTGGTTGTACTGTGCGTTCTGTCAGCGCACATCCTGTAGTGCAGCGATACAGAGCACACAAAGAAAGAGTTACAGCCTCTATTATGGATAACAAAAATGTACAAAACAGTATGAATGTATATAACATAGAACAACCTTTATACAAATTGTACAAATAGACCACATAAATATATATTATAATTGAAATACAATACATATCAATGTACCATATACTGTATGCTTACTCTGCTGTACTCTATGTAATCCATATACTCTGTACATACACCTGAATTAGAGGTATAGTCAACTTGCACCATAAAGTATGAGACATCAAGTGGCTAGGTTAGGCATAGTCAAGAAAAAAGTAGCAAAATATTTTATTTACTTTCTCTCATTTTTGGCAAGTACAGTCCTGCAGCAAACACAGTAAGCACATTCTGCATTATTTTCTTTTTTTTAAAGTAACATCCAAGAGTCAGACACCATATAACAGGTAACATATAATATTACATAGTACACAACTGGTCCTTATTCATTAACACTTAAGAAAAGTGTACATGTTTTACCCAAACCAGATTCTGACATCACTGTCTAGAGCAGAATAGAACATTCCTGGATTATTACGAGCAATATTGGGCAGCATAAATGATTTCCTTTTTCGTCTCTTTAAAAAGTCATTTTTTAAAACCATTTTTTTTTTTTGCTGCACTTCAGCTACATTTCATCTTTAAAGTGATACCTTTGGACTGTTATTATGAAGGGGTTAACAAAAAGCAATGAAAAGGCATGTTCTGTCTCCCACTAGCGGCTGGTCATAGTAATTCTGTTACACAGACATTTTGGCTTCTAGATTTAGATTTTGGCACAGAGGTACTATTAATGTTATAGAAAGCACAGATGGCAGTTTGGCACAAAAGTAAATAACACCATACTATGTGACTATATAAAAATGAACACACATAAGATGCCTGAAAAACAGGCACACACAATGAGAGGTCCCAACTGCACAGCTCTAAATGATAGAAAGAGAGGCTGCCTCAAGCATATAAACATGCTAACCTCACCACCTTAGTGCACACACGCTTTCTTTTTGCATAAAATGTTCTAAAATAACTTTCAAAGTGAAGCAACTACTAAGACAAGACATTGTAAGTTGGTCATAAACCCCACGCATCCTTTTTTGCTTTACATTTCATTTTAAATATTTAAATAGCAGGGGCGGACTGACCCTTTGGAAACTCGGGCACTGCCCGAGGGCCCGGGGACAGTGGGGGGCCCCATGAGATGCCCATGGTACCTTTTTCATAGGCTTTTTTTGAGTCTGGGCAAGGACACAGGGGCCCCATGATCCCCTATTACCCGGGGGCCCCATGAGTTGTCAGTCCGCCCCTGTTAAATAGACATTTTCTCAGCTGCAGATAAAAAGGAGAAACTGTAAAAGCCTGCAGATGCAGCCAAATTGCCAGTCAGGTGTGAAGGGCCATGTTCCAGCCATTCCTCCTCCTACTAAAGTTTGCTCACCCCTTCCTGCCCCCTGCATACTTCTATTGGTCAGTAAGGCAGCCTATGATGGTGATGGGCCACTAACAATGTGAAGTGGTGGAACTAACCACAAGTCCTGAAATATTCTGGCAGGATAGCACAGCATTTAGCAGTATCTGCAGGCTTTTGAAGCTGCTGCAAGTATGTCTAAGTAACTTTACATCTGCAGGCTACTTTCACATTGATCCGTAGCAAAAACACACTAAAAACGCTAATGCGTTTTTGTCGTGCTTGTGGTGTTTTTACACAGGACAGGTGACTCAAAAAAAGAAACGCAGGTGCGTTTTCAATGCATTTCAATGGGGAGGTGCATTTTCAGTTTACTGAACCAAATTGGAACCAAAAATGCAGCAAGCAAGATTTTACTAAACGCAGTGGATCTGCAACGGATCAGTGTGAAGAGTTCCACCATAGTCACATATTTTTCTTCAGCTTTTTTTTTTTTTTTTCACACAGACGAAAATAAAAACGTATCACTGTGAAGAGGTCCATAGGCTTACATGGTCACACGGATCAGCGTGAAAGCAGCCTTAAAAAAAACCATCATGACAGAAACAGGGAGGCTGTTGTTACTAAGCTCTTCTTCAGAAAATACTAGTTGCCTGACTGTCATATTGAACCTTCTTCTTCTGAACTCTGAATCACTAACCTGGTACAAGTTTACAGCTAAGAGACCTCATCTTTTCTCTGAATTTCTTGATCCGCATAGTTATTCTTGGTCAGTGACTAAAAATTGGGCTTCATGCAAGCATACATTCACAGTCACAGAGACAGCACACAGCCTGCTGCCAGCAGCTTGCTAAAAAACGGACAGGCTGAAGTATGCACCTTTATATACATCCGAGCAGTACTTGTATAGAGATATGTATGTGCTGTCTGTCTGTGTTTGGGGCAGCACATACATTTCTGTGTACTGCTCAAATGTCTGTATATTTGCACACAGTCGCTGCATGTTTCAGCCTGTCATTGATTTTGACAGACTGCTGGCACAGGGCTGTATGCTGCACGTAAGACTCCCATGTAGAGAATTACACCCAAATGTGATATTAAAGTGATATGAAAGGGTCTTTTTTTTTAATAAAAAATAAAAAAAGGTCATACTTACCTGCTCCAGGGATGTGCAGTTCATATCAGGTAGTTTTTATTTACATTTAGCCCTGCTGTGGGCAAGCAGCAGGATTTAAATTTTTTTGCGGGACGGACACCAGTGAAGCATGAACAGATCTTCATGCTACAGAGTTAGCAGGCTGTCCAGTCATCCATGCTGCTGTCCGGTGTAGGCAGTCCCCTCTCCGCCGGCCTCTCACTAGCTCGGAGGCTCCCTCAGCCCATACACCCCAATCGGCAGCACCCGTTCAGCCCTGGCCACTTTCACACTTCTCTTACTCTACTCCTCCTTCTAGGACACGCTGACAAGCCGCCCTGCCAGCACCCCTCACCTCAGCACTTGCTCTCCTTCTCTCAATTTGTATCCCTTTGTCGGTGTTGAACATAGGGATAATCTAGAGGTGGTATGCTACCTCTGACCATCCCTACGCTCTGCACGCCACCTCTGACCATCCCCATGCTCAGCATGCCACCTCTGACCATCCCCACGCTCAGCATGCCACCTCTGACCATCCCTACGCTCTGCACGCCACCTCTGACCATCCCCATGCTCAGCATGCCACCTCTGACCATCCCCACGCTCAGCATGCCACCTCTGACCATCCCTACGCTCTGCACGCCACCTCTGACCATCCCCATGCTCAGCATGCCACCTCTGACCATCCCCACGCTCAGCATGCCACCTCTGACCATCCCTACGCTCTGCACGCCACCTCTGACCATCCCCATGCTCAGCATGCCACCTCTGACCATCCCCACGCTCAGCATGCCACCTCTGACCATCCCCACGCTCAGCATGCCACCTATGACCATCCCCATGCTCAGCATGCCACCTATGACCATCCCCACGCTCAGCATGCCACCTATGACCATCCCCACGCTCATCATGATTAAAAGATATAGAAGATGCATCAGTAAGTGATTATATCAGCTGCTGATAGACTGAGGGTTTAACATCTTTGCAATGAAAATGTATCCAAGTGAGTTGTACCTTATTTTTTTTTCAGGATAAATCTCGCTTTAATTTGGTGGTAAATGTTAACGGATAGCTCCTGATTTTATTATCACAGGAAAACTGTCCAAAATACTAAAACATTTTTTATATGTTTAAATTATCTGTATATATTTTTCCATTACCATAACCCACCACCAAAAAAAAACCCCCAAATAAATTATCCTACTCCTGACAATTGCAGCAATACCCATGTGTAAATTTTTTGTTTGTTTGTACCCATAGTAGGGTCCAGAAACAATCGTTCACACTTACTTTTCTGGTTTTTTTTGTTGTTTTTTTTAAAGCTGCTCCGAATTCTGGCTGCTCCAGCTTTGATAAATACTCCCAATGTATACTTTTCTCCATTCAAGAAGAGAAAGAGTACAAGGGGTGGACAGTGTCTTAGCCAATTACAGGCTATCACAGCAATCGTACGATCGAGAGCTGGTCCTCCTAGTATCTGATTATTAGTACAAGACCCAGAGTTGTTGGTAACAGCTTGGTCTTCATGCTGGGAGCAGGCTATGCAGCATGCTTACAGTGTAAATGCAGCTATACACATATGCAGCACCACAGAAGAAGGCCCACCTCTGAGAGGCAACATATATACGTATGCTGATTAACAAGGGGTATTAAAGCATTACCATCACAGCCAGTTAAGTATCTTTTTTTTTTTTAGGAGGTCAGCAATGGCAGTCTCTTATCTCTCTCATGCTAGTTCAACTTTAAAATCTGTAGGATAAAATATATGATTCTTACTTTGCTATGCAATATTAATAATTGCACAAACATGCTGTATATACTCTTCAGTCAAATCTTCTCACCATAGAGGCCACACTTTGATCTAAAACACAATAGCGTCGATTCACAAAGCTGCATGACTTTACATGCTTTTGTTATCTTCTCTCATAATATTTAAATCAAAATGTTCAATTAAAAAAAATGATCACATTGGAGTGGAATTATTTCTCAATACAAAATGACCATTTACCCATTGAATTTGTATTTTATCTCCACCATGAATGACACCTTTTTTTCCCTTCTCAATAGACATCTCATAGAAATTCACTACTATTGTCATCTGTACTTTAAGAAGCAAAATCCTGTGCACTTATCTTTGTGAATAGGCTTTTACAAACAATAGACTGCAAAAATGTATAATATACACACTTTAGAGGATCCAAGTGATAAAACCTTTCTGAATTAAAAAAACAAAACATTAAAATTTGCAAACAACATATAGTCATTAAAATAATGCATGTGTTATGCTTTTTTTAATAGGAGCGAATGTAGGCCACAAGTGTAACAACTTTTAGGCCCCTTTCACACGACCTGTCAGTTTTTCAGGCGGACCTGATGGGACAGTCCATTCATTTCTATGGACTGGAGGGTGTAAACGGACTTGAGTCCGTTTACTCTCTCCTACCTCTGATCTGCTAAAAAAAAACAGAAGGGGATCCATTCTACTCCGTTTAGGCAGATCGGATCAGAGGTACTCAGGTGTAAATGGACAGCGGAGTCCGTTTACACCTGGCTGCCCCCTGAGCAGAGCGGGCTCAGTCCGTATTCACTCTGCAAAAACCGAGCGGACACGAACCTGTCATCTGCCTGCTCTGCTCAGTAGGGGACCAGCGAAAAGATCCCCTGCTGAGTAAATTGGATTCTGCCCCTATGAAAGAGGCCTTATCCATGAGCATTAAAGTTTGGTCAACACTGGATAAAGTGTCCAACTAATACACTATAACTGTGGCTGATTAAAGAGCATCTTCCCACAGAAAGATTTCTTGCTGCTTCCAGCAACATTGGGTTTCGTTTTCTCAATCATGCCATTTGCAGAATTCCTCTATTTACTTTCTAACCAATTTCCTCAATGGCTATTGCTGCAGTGCAGACTCTTCAGAAAGTCAACAAAATGGCAAATAGTGGAGTTCTGACAAACACATCCTAGAAACACATACATATGTGCCAAATGCTTCTAATGACAACATACCTGAAAGCAAGAAAAATCTGCAACTGTGTGGAGAAGCTCTTTAATTTTATTCTATATTTGATGACACTCAGAACACAGGTGAGTGGTATAATGTGTAGTGAAAAGATTGTGGAGGCTCATTTTACAGGGACAATTTAAAATAATAAACGCACTATTAAACAATGGTAAAAAGAAAAAAAGCTTAAAAAATTGATGAAAGTTTGTTAACCCCTTCAACCTTGTTTCAGCATACAATGACATATGCACTTCTGGATTTTGTTTTTTTGTTTTTTTTTTAAAGCTGCAAGTGAAATTTAACCAGAAGATGATGTTCTAGTTATGGAAATATGATGGAGGATATTTTTTTAAGGAATGGGAGGCACTGTAGTATTTTAGTACCAGGGAATTGGGTAATTATCAGTTGAGGTCTTTGGCACCCACAGACTCTGTAATTGCGTGTCACTTAGTTCTTCCATCAGAACCTTTAGACAACCCTCAGTCAGTCTTCCAAACCTTGTTCAGAACCTTCACCACTTCATCATAGATTATAAAGACAATGGCTACATCTAAACAGACACGTCCAAGACGAGGAACAGTCCCCTTGTAGAACCTAAAAAAGGGGGAGATGACAACTTTAGACGCTGGCAGGACACTTTGGAAATATTGCAATGTTAAAATGAGTCTATGCCACATGTAAAGATAGAAGAAAGATTAAGTGAATTGGGTACGAAAGGATATGGAAACATCAAGCAATGTTTTCATGAAATTAGTAACTCACGCTTTGGGTCCCTCATACTTGAGTATCTTATAAGCACAGTCCAATGTACTTTTGTATTTATGAGCTTCCAGCCCCTGCAAAACAAAATAATTAACCTGTATTATCTTCAAACTGCTCAGGGCAAAGAGATCTACCACATCTGTCATATTTTTTATATAACACACCCAAAGACACAATCTTCCTCCCTATATAGGATGAGAAGCATCTCACACAGTTTTATAGGTTGATGGTGCTAAAAGAGATCTGTCCAATCCTATGTACAGAGCTGAACAGAAATGCCATTTTCATTGCCCTGAAAAAGTAGGATATTTAAATTGAACATTATATAGAGGATCTATCATGAAAATCAACATTTTTGTTTTTGAATAAAAAAAGCCTCTTTAGTCTTTACTGTGTATATTGATTTTTTTTTTATGCTTTATTTCATTTTTAAATCTACTATTCTTTGTACGAGAAACATAATTTTAATCTCTATATAAGACAATATCAAAAGAAAAGACTTTGTTTATCCAGCAAAAAAAGAATATATGTATTACTTTCTTATCTTAATGTTGTTCTAAAGTCAAAACGTTGTTTACTTTAATACATTCCCATCATTAAGGTAACCCCCCCACCTGTTTTACCTCCCTGCGTCCATACCTAAACACATACCTGTCCCGGCTGCAGGACAGCTCCTCTCACTGCCTGGTCTCACAAGAGACACTGAGGGCAATGGGAGTTACAGTCTCCTGCTGCTGTCAGTCAAACTCCAGTGAGGAAGGAGTGGGGCCATGGCTTACTGACACTGTTTGTCTATGGATGCACAAAGCCTGGTTTGGGAGTGAGCCTAAAGAGGCACCTAAAGGAGAGAGGAGTGGACAGAGCCAGCGGGGGACAGCCAAAGAGGAAGTAAGGGACCTCTCTGTGCAAAATAATTGCACAGAGCATGTAAGTATAACATCTTTTTTATTTTAACACAAAAAATGATCCTTTAATATCACTTTAAGTAATTACAAAGTCATTGCCGATCAATCAGGTCCATAGCAGAAATGTAAAAAAGCTCTGGTCCATAGATGCAAGCTAAGGAGAGAAATATAGTAATAGACCATTTTCTAGTTAAAATGTAAGCTGTTTGTAGGTATAGCCTATTGCATTATTAACCAATTATAACAACCAGGTGCTAATGATCAATGACAGAATCTGTATGTTGAACCAAACTAATTAAGTGAAACAAGCAAAACCAATGACATCACAAGTTCTTCCTCTGGAAGCGATGGGGGCAGTTCTTACTGCTGAACTAAACAGAGCTGAAACAATTAGGTGTGAGTGCTGCTCAGTGCAGTAGTACTATGAACCTGGGTTGTGCAATGGTACCACCCAAGAGTATGAGTCCATGACAGCACAATGTAAAAGAAAGTGGGTTGGATGACACTGGCCCTCATACAACACGAAAGACTGGTGACATCTAGTGGTGGGACAAAATTAATGCAATGAGCAGCTCTGGATTGAAGGTGAGTATTGCCGCAAAAGCTGCTTTCTTACTCTTCTAACAGGTCAATTTTTTTTCTGCATTGGCATCTCTGGGCTTAAGTGTTCTTTATCTGATAAATTTAAAGAGTTTGGAAGCTATGGGATAATAATATCTTATAGTTGTAGAATAAAGCTAGAAATCCATCTGGGCCCAATTGTTTGTGTGTTTTGAGTTATTTTACTGTCTGGCAGATTCCATCTTTAGTAATATGTTCTTCTAAAGCATTTCTATAATTCTGGTAAATTGAATTTATAAATTCTTACAGACCTGAATCTGAATTAGAGGGTGTAGCAGAGTCTAAATATAGTTAAGCAAAGTGGAATGTAAACACAAACAATTATCTTCTATCATGTACACCCTTTTTGTCTGTTAAATAAAGCACTACAAGCATTTTGTTATATCTGTTCAATAAGTGCAAATAAATGCCAGTTGATCATGCCAAAATTATGTTGAGCTCCTCATTTCCTGCACTGAACTGGCAACACAGTGCGTCTGCCGCACTGAAATCTAAAACAATGTTATTAGCCCCACATGAGTTCTGTCGACTGCAGAACTCTAAACATCCTGACTTAGGGTGACAACACTGACTCTCTTTGGTACAGTGCAGTTAGTGAGCGTCATCTTGTGACAGGAAGTGTGTTATTGGCAGGATCACTGGGGGAATATGAGAAAGTAAAGGAAAAAAAAAAAAGACTGAAAACAATATATGTAATGCAGGGACTGAAAGGACTGATAAGCTGCAATATATTGCACTTTAATCTTGGGTTTAGATGCAGCAATACAAGTAAGCATGTAAGTGTTTTAACTCGCTGCTGTGCCCTCCAACCCTGCTGCTGGCAATTTCTCACAAGTATATCAGACATACACTTTTTTATACGTACATTTAGAGGAACTCTCCGATTAGTTCAATTTAGGAGACACAAATAGCTAAACCTTTACAAACAAATGGCCTAATCTACAAGGAAATCTGAAGGAAGAACTGCTTCATAGAGCCCATGTAGACCTCAAGCAACCAATCACCATTTTCTGTTGTTTCTTACACTGTAATGGAAGAACCAGATGAATTACTGTGGGGCAACACAAACTGCCTGAGACTATTACTCCCTCAGAAGAAAATGAGGCTCAGTGTCGACTGCAGTAGAAATATATATGTTAACATTGCAGTTCATATTACCTGCATCCTGGTCTTCACTACATCCAAAGGAGTGTTACCAAAGACACTGGCAGCTCCTGCAATGGCTCCAAATGCTCCTGTTATTAGTGGGTTCATTGGTTTGTTAGGATTGTCACCTGAGATGTTAAAGAACACATATTACTGCAGTTCTATGCAGTCTCATATACATCTATAAAGGCCAGTTCTTTCTTGTCAAAGTACAGTTTTCACATAGCTCATAAAATTAAAGAAAGTGGTTTGCTTCAATGATATTACTGCTCAAGCAGAGGCTGATCTAGTTGCCATTATAAACAAGTACGGAATTTCTCAAACTAATTTTATACAAAGCAATCATTTTCTGAATTGGCAAATAAGGGGCCTTTTGGACAAAAAAAAAAAAAAAGTAAATATGTAAGTATATGATAAAGTCAGATGAATTTCAGGGATGTCATACTGAGCAGATTCAAACTGCTGACTTGAATTTTTTAAAGTTGTGACTGTGTGGCTAGAAAGGCACATAATATATCTATACTACATACAATAAGATAATTTGCTTGTGAAATACAAAGCTGCTTTAACCTCCCTGGCGGTCTGATTATGTCAATATTTTTAAATGTCAAAGTGGTACATTGTTTTGCATGGAAATTTGTTGTTTTATATTGTAGGCCTGTAATTCTTGGGAATAACTCACTGAAATCTGTCCAAACAAGATTCTAGTAAACATCCCGGGTATGATAAAGTTTGAAACAGGAAATAATAAATTATAATATAATAAATAATTATAAAAAATAATAGAATACATTTAATTCAATAATATAATCTAACCAAAAACAACTTTTGACCTAAAGGGATGCTTTTTGGATGCCATGGATGTTCTCAAGTTTCCAGGCAGAAAGAATGGTAAAAGTGCAGGCAGGGCACTGGACAAAGCACTCGGGACAAAACTGAGGTGAAATGGTTTGATACAGTAATGTAATCCTCAAAGATTACAATGTATTGTGTGTATGTCATGTTTTGTTTACTTTTTTGAATCTACTGCCGGTTCTGAGCCCCTGCGTTGCGGCACTCGCTGGGAAGGGAACCTGGAAGACGGATGCCGACATCGGCCGGAGGACACAGTGGGAGGACATTGGGAAATCGCAGGAAGAAAGTAAGTTACACTACACTGTAATCCTGAGTGTGGCTCGGGGTTACAGCTTTTGGTACTGAAAATTAAACGTGAGCCACACTCGGGATTACCGCCAGGGAGGTTAAACATCAGGAAACAAAATTATGTGAATTACACAGTCACCAAAAGAAGTTATGGAATAGGACGGTATTAATTAAACTAGGTTATTTAATAATAATAAAAAACAATCTATGGAAGGCACATATTAGGAAAAATTGTACCTGTCATAGGATATAACAATAGTCAAAAAGCATAATGAAAGAGGAACTATCTGGGACAGTTACAGAAGGAAAGAGAGGTATACAACAAGCACAGCCAAATTATGTACCTCTATACCAGTTCCGCAGAGAGGTCATGACAAAGAAGCGAATGGCTTGGTTGGATCCTTGTTTAAGAACTGTAGCTGTAAGACCTTGGTAAGTCCCTTTAATGCCTAGGGGGGAAAAAAGTACAAATGACAACAGCCAGACTATAATGATGAAATATGCAAAGAAAGCATATCCATTTCAATAAACCACAAAGTAAATAACAGAGTATGTGATCCTGTGATCACGGCTGCAATGCTTTCCAGGCTCAAATGCAAAAACAAAATAAAAAAATAATGATGCACATTTTTGCTTTATGTAATATGAGTGCATTTATTCATTTTTTTAAATTTTTTTTTACAAAAGGATGAGTTTGACTTTAAAAACCCTGCAAATCCCCCCCCCCAAAAAAAAACAAAACCCCTGCAAGTACGAAAAAAAAAAAATTGTGTTGAACCAGAAATACACTCAACTCTTAAAGCTCAACTCTGAAAACCTGTAAAATTATATCATGCAGTGGTGCTGCACCCACACTGCAAGGATTCACTACTTGGTTTGTCTAGGGAAGATAAACACCTTTACTTTCCTGATCCTGTGCTCTTCCAGTAGATGGTGCTCCCCCACGCTCCAGTGGTGGACTATCCCTTGGACTCTTCACATCCAGTGCAGGGCTATGGGTCCTGCACTGGTGCTAAGGACACCAGGACCTTGGACTGGCGGAGAATAGGGGAGAAGACACTGTGGATACCAGTCTAGCAACAGGGAGGAGTGGAGGGTAGGGTAAGTAAATCTGCTTTTCTGTGTCCCCCAAACTTAAATGAGCAATTACCCTTGCAATGCAGGCACAGCCCTACTGTAAGGGATAATTTTATAGTTTCTCAGAGTTGGGTTTTAAGCCCTTTTTTGAACTGATGACACACCTCATTCTTGTGGTGTAAGCCCTCTTAGCTGTCTTTTGCTAAACTACTCAACCACTCCTACGCTCATATTTTTGTAACAAAAAGGCTAATCATCCTGTAGTGCATGATAAGAACTAGTAGGGCTTTTTGAGATAATATAAGGAGAAAACGCATGATATCTGAATTTCTCAATTATATTTAAATATATTACTGTTAAAAATACACAGAGAGAAACTTATACCTTGATTTCGAATAATCTCCCTGACTCCATGGTAAAACCCTCTGTACTTTGGATTTGGAGAGCTCTGGTCATGAATAAACTTCACCTAAAGGAGAAAAAATAAATTTAATGTAGATCTCTCATGCTTATGTTACCTAACATGTTGTCCATCATGAAATGTTGTTAAATGAGACTTTTGAGGGGTTTGAATATATCCTCATCCATAAAACTATAATCCCTGGAATTCATAAAGGCCGGCTCAGACAGATTTTGCAAACGTGTCTCATGTGCATTCTAAAAGTGGCACAGCATGCCCCAAATGCATGTACCTTGTGCTTAAAATTTGGCTCAAGCTGTGGCACTTTTAGAATGCATGAGAGACACTTTGCAAAATCTGTCGCTGTACGCCAAAAGAAAGTTGGTCTAAATTAGGTCCACTTTCCTAAGATAGGAACTGTCGGTATGTTATTCTGACCTTGGAGCAGGTGTTGTGCCACTATGTAGAAGTGAGGCAAATGATAAGTACCTGAATTTGGCACGAGTCTCTGTCAGAACCAAAATTGTTGCAGATGTTTTTTTTTTAATCTGGCTCAACACAAGAGCAATTAAAGCCAGGAAAGTGGCGCACCAGCTTTATTGAACCCCCCCGACATGTCTTGTAAAGTAATTTGCACTAAACATTTCAAGAATCCCTTATTTTATGTATACATTTTTAACAAACTATTTGAAAACCAGATGATAACATTTAAAATACACATTCCAATGTACAGATAAAAGTTTTAATTCCCAAAGCATGCATATAAACAATCTATTAAAAATCTCGATACATTGTTTAGCACAGACCGATCAATTACAACACGTTTACGTAACAGGTAATGAAAGCACTAAAGCCAACCAAGCAATGTGCTGATTATCACTGTTCACACAACTTGCATTCAGACCAAAAACCAAACAAAAGGTTCAGTTCTGCAAAATGAACACTGGATGGCGCCAAAATACAACATTGAGAAAGGTACACACCAACCAAAATGTAAAAATGAAAGGCCAAGTTCACCTTTGTAGAAAAATAAAATAAATGCACTTTTCTTTTTTGCAGGTAACAAAAATGTGCATTTATTATTTTTTCTTAGAAGCCTATGAAGTACTGCATGCACAATCAGCAGATTGTGGGTGCAAAGACCTTAGATTGTACGCCCCTTGAGGGTTAGCGACTGATGTGAATGTTCAATATATATGTAAAGCGCTGCGTAAATTGACTGTGCTATAGAAGTATCTGTAATACATAAATAATAATGACAGGATCTTCCTCAGTATAGCTGTCTGCCTGTACCTGCCATACAAGCAGAGAGTTACTAAAGAGCAAAAAGAATCAATGAACTATGAGGGAGCTCACCAACCCTCTCAGTTCATTGAGAACTACAAGCCATCTGCCATGGTGGCAGACAGTATTTGTAGTTCATTCATTCACAGAACTCTGAATGAATGACGTGGGTGCGTTCTTTTTTTTTTTTATTCTGACAGTGGGTGCTGGGAAAGTATCCCCCGCCCGCTGTCACAATAAGGGATCAAGGGGGTTGCAGGGCTGCTTTAGTAACATATTATACCCTGAATACATATAGAGCACGTAATATGTTACTAAAGTTAAACTTAGACTTTAAGTCTTAAAGTGTTACTAAACCCACAACAGTAAAATCAGTTTGTATATGCAGTAAAGAATGCTTGTTATACTCACTGTGGAACATAAGGGGTTAATCCTCTGCATTGTGTAAAAAGGATGTTTAATCCTGTTTTCTCTGCCTCTCCTCTTGTTCAAATGTCCACGTCTTATCTCCTGATAAGACAGACTGAACCCGTAGCCATTCTGCACATGCTCAGTTTAGTATGTATTGCTGGAGAGATTTTTTTTTTTTTGGGAGAGTGGTCAGGGGTTCTGCATCCTCCTACAGCAAAATGAAATACCTCCTACAAGCTTTAACCAGTGCTCTGCTGGACACTGATAGAAGTGACAAGACTGCTCTAACTGCTGATGAGAAAAGGTATTTAGCAGTTTATATTTAGTAAAATAAGTACATTTCCATGTTGTGTGTACTGTGGGAGACCAGATATAATGAATGCAGGGTCCTGGGTTTAGTAACACTTTAAGCTTTAAAACCCTCTTATATTGGCTAACTTGAATTAATAAAGAGGCAAACTGCTAGGAAAACTTTCATCAGACTTCATACATTTCTGAAAATGGTTCTGAAACTCACATTTATATACAGTTACAAGGAGAGGCATGAAATATATACATTTAAAGCCCAAGTTTACATAAAGTAAAAAAAAATGAAATTAGAAGGGATATTACTTACCTTAATTGAGATGTGTCCCTCATCAAGAGTGCCGACTATGTCTGCCCTTCCTGCCAGCTGCTCCACTTACAAAAGCTGTAACATACAGCTTACATGAATGAAAGAGGACCTATGAATGGAGGATGGGCAGATGATTGAAAGCTTTGCCTCCTTCATCCATAAATCGTGTTTCATTCATAGAAGCTGTTGTAATGGCTTCTATGAATAGAGTAGTTGGGCAGAAAGACACTCTTGATGAGTGCCTGTCACAGCCCCTTAGTTCTATTAGTCCCCGCTGCACTGAAAGATTGTGGCAGTGGTGCAAAAGGGACAAAGGCATCGGAGTTATCCCAAAAGCTTGTATCTTTAATAACTCAAGATAGACAATAAAGGCTATCACTTCAAACTCCACATTGTATGCATTTTGATACTACTGCTAAAATTAAGCCTTGAAATACTTAGTTTATCCATCATAGCTGGTTATGATAATTTGATGTGAGAACATTTGTTGCTAACCTGTGTGAAAACGCAACCTTTCCTTATATGTGTCTCACAATTAGAAAGCAAGTTGCACAAGGCAGAATTATGTGACAAGAAGCTAAGTTCTGAATATTTGAACTGACCATATAAGGTGGACATGATTATATAAAGCTAAGTCAAGAGTATGATGGAAGAAACCATTCCCATACTCCCATATTTTGTGCTAATTCCATGGCTACAACTGCCCCATACACAGCACACTAGATTTGAGGAGCTGCACCTTTCCTGAAGTACTATGCTTCATAATGATTTCCCCTTAGAACACCTACAATGCTTCTCAGATACCATTAGCAGTTCACTGCCTAGCAGTGGTCTCACTTCCTTTAGGCACTCTTTAACTGACCATACTGTATCAAACAAACTGATATACAAACTGTGCTCACGCTGAAAAATACAGCAATCCTTTAGTGCAGGGGTCTCCAAAATTACTAAACTAAGGGCCAGTACATGGTCCTTCAGACTGTGGTGTGGGGGGGGGGGGGGGGATAGACTGAGGCCAGTGAAAGTATAAAATGTAGACAATACCTCATCATTGGTGTCAGTGGTGGAAATAGTGCCCCATTGGTGTCATTAGGAGGAATTTTGCCCCTTCATTTATGTCAGTGGGAAGAATAGTTCCCCACTGTTGGTGTCATTGGGAAGAATTGCGCCCCACCGTTGGTGTCATTGGGAAGAATTGCGCCCCACCGTTGGTGTCATTGGGAAGAATTGCGCCCCACCGTTGGTGTCATTGGGAAGAATTGCGCCCCACCGTTGGTGTCATTGGGAAGAATTGAGACCCACCGTTGGTGTCATTGGGAAGAATTGAGACCCACCGTTGGTGTCATTGGGAAGAATTGCGCCCCATCTTTGATGTCATTGGGAGGACTTGTGCTCCATTGTTGGTGTAATTAAGAAGAATTGCGCCCCATTGCTGGTGTCATCGGAAGGAACTGTGCCCCATTGTTGGTGTCATAGGGAAGAATTGTGCCTGTACATTGGTGTTAGGGGAGGACATATGCCCAACTGTTGGTGTCAGAGGATGGCATAGTGTCCCAAGGACCGGATAAAAGAAAGCAAAAGGCCTGCAGGCCACAGTTTGGAGACCACTGCTTTAGTGCATTACATTGATGACTTCAAGCTGTACTGTGGGCAACAGAAATAGACTCATTTCTACACTTCAGCCACAGCAGGTTGAAAGTGAACAGAAAAAGTAGGTAAATATGAGCAGTAAGCAGCAACACCACTGTATCACTGCTGCCTTCCTAACTGCTGTCCAATTATAAAACACAGACAGCTCTTTCCCCTTCCGTCCAACAACCTGATGTACCTGCAGCATAAGATATTCTTCATGTAATAAGGCTCAGTGATGGGCAGAACACAAAGAAACATGGAGGTTTCTTGGTAGGGGTAGGAAGGGTAAACCCTGAACCCTGCAACAACCTAGGCTCGAATGCAACTAATGTAGGCAGCTTGGTGATGTTGGCACTTAACTGCAGAGGGTTGGCTAGCAGACCAGTTGCTCAGCGCATAGGAAGCTAGGTGGGTGGCCTATTGCCCCAGACAGGAAATAGGTGCCTTCTGACTGTCAGAAGGCAACCTATGCAGACATCTGAATGCTTATCAGACATTAGTTGTGCCCATAGTTCAGTTTTAAACTAAAATAAATGATACCATTCCAATTACAAGGGGCATTCAAGTCAAACCAGGACCTACACGCAGTAGAAAGTGGCAAGTGTGTCCTATTACGGATAGGCAGCACACATGTCACGGGCAAGTCCAGAGGTCATGAATCAAGATGGCAGACAACAGTGTTAGTGTGTGCATGGAACAGCATGTGCTGATGAAGTTTCTTGTGAATGAAGGCATAAAACCCACAAATATCTACAGAAGACTTCAAGCACAGTACAGTGATGAGCCACTCAGCCACAGCAAGACATTTGCATGGTGTAAACGGTTCAAAGTTGGCCATATGTCCATCAGTGACGTTCCCAGACATGGTGGTTGCAAGCCGGTAGCAGTCATTCCTGTGAGCATTGGAATGCCTCATCCTGGATAATTAACGCATAACCTGTCATGAAATTGCACAAGACACAAAACTTTCTGTGGGAACAGTGATTCACGAAGTGAACAAGGCTGTCCTAGGATGGTTCAGATGTACTGACAAATCTTTCTATGCCAAAGCTTTCCAGGCATTAGGTAAATGCTGGGATAAGTGTATAAATATAGCAGGGGAGTATGTTGAAAACTAAATGCAGTATCCACTTCTTGAATTGTATTCTTTTATTATATAATCTCAAAAGTCCTGGTTTGAGTGCCCCTCGTATATATATCACAATATAAATATCCTGGTTACTGTCCTCCAATAGTGGAACGAAAAAGGTAGCTGTTGTCTATATTGACCAGTCACCTGGCAGCTGTTGTTTTCCAGAGGAAGCAAGATGAACCTGATTGGCAGCAATGAAAAGCACCTTAAATGTTATGTTCATCTGCTATTATAGATAGCTTTAGTGGTACTTTATTGCTTAGTACTGTTTTGTTATATAATTTGTTATATAATATAGTTATTGCCCTAACAATGAGAAATGAAATATGGGAGTGGGCAAGTTAATGAAAAAGTGAGACACTAGTCAAATTAAGGGTACTGATTTCCACTGATATTAAATTACTCTGTTGGTAGTCTCCGGTCCAAACCCCTCTGCTATTGTGCATAAGTCATCTTGTTTGTTTCACAGCTTTGTTTTGGATCCTGTCTCGCTTCTCTGACACGAGGTTTAATTACCCTGTTCTTCTATCCACACAGCAAATCCTCCGGGAGCACACAGCGTGGCGATCGGTGGTGCGCTGTGTCCCTCGGACACAGCGGATCAACAGAAAGAGCGGATCAACGGAACGGAAGGTGTCGGCTCGGTCATGTGATCAGCTGTGTCCAAATCACAGCTGATCGCATGTAAATAGGGAAAAGACGGTTATCGGCATTTCTCTCCTCTCGACCTGTCACACTAACAGCTCGAGAGGAGAGGAGACCCGGTATATGGCATCCCTCAGAGGGGACATGTGCACTGCTCATCAGGGCACTGATGATCAGTGTGCCCTGATGATCAGTGTAGCCCCAGCAGTGCCACCTGTCAGTGTCCATCAGTGTCAGCTGTCAGTGCTCATCCATGCCACCTGTCAGTGCTCATCAGTGCCACATCAATGCCACATATCAGTGCCTACCAGTGCACATCAATGCCACATATCAGTGCCCATCTGAGCTGCCTTTCCGTGTCACCTATCAGTGACAGTCAGTGCCACCTATCAATGCTAATCAGTGCTGCCAATCAGTGCCAGTCAGTGCCGCCTATCAGTGTCAGTGCCGCCTATCAGTGCCCATCAGTGCTGCCTATCAGTGCTGCCTAACAGTGCCAGTCAATGCCGCCTATCAGTGCCGGTCAGTGCCGCCTATCAGTGCCATTCAGTGCTGCTTATCAGTGCTGCCTATCAGCGCCATATATGAGTGCTGCCTTTCAGTGCCCATCAGTGATTCCTGTCAATGCCCATCAGTGCCACCTATCAGTGTTCATCAGTGCAGCCTCATTAGAGCACATCAGTGAAGGAGAAAAATCACTTATTTACAAAATGTTACAACAAAAACTAAGAAAAAAGTTTTATTTTTCAAAATTTTCAGTTGTTTTTGGTTTGTTTAGCAAAAAATAAAAAACCCAGAGGTGATTAAATACCACCAAAATAAGGCTCTATCTGTCTCAAAAAAATGATAAAAATTTCATATGGGTACAGTGTTGCATGACTGCGCAATTGTCATTCAAAGTGTGACAGCGCTGAAAGCTGGAAATTGGCCTGGGCAGAAAGGGGGTATAAGTGCCCTGTAGGCAAGTGGTTAAGATGCATTTGATTTTTGGGTTCATTGAGGCCCCTATATGTCATATACACATACATACTTTGTCTATGTGTGTCCCTCTATGGTGGGCTGTGGGGGCTCGCACATTTCTCTACCTCTCAGGACATACTTGCATATCGTTGTTACCAAATGCTTTCTTACTTGTACTCAAATGTCTTGGGACATTTGGTAGAGCCTATTGTTTTGATGAAATTGTTAATAAAGATATAATAAACCTAAATTGCTATGTTGGTAAAATGAAATAAAAGATACCTATGAAAAAAAAAGATATTAAATAATTGCTTCTCCTGCTGTCAGCACTGCCAAACACTGCTGTAAAATAAATTGCCTCTTGAAGATTCTTCTGAAGCCCATACTTCTAGGAGTGTCAGTCTCCTGGTCCTAGTGCGCAATGATTGCTCCTGCCCATGACTACATCTCTACAGGACACAGTAGTGACACAGAGATTGGCAGGAAAACTATAGTACAGGACCAGAAATCTGACACTGTATAATTAGATTGTATTGTGTGTAGCCTGCTTAACAGAAACGGTTTTAAAAGAAGCCACTGTAATATTTGTTACCTGCTTTGGTCACCCAGCTGTTGCAATTTTGTTTACCATTAGTTATTTTAACTGTAGGGACAGAATCTCACCTTGATAGTTTCCATGGGACAAACTACTACAATAGCTTCAGCCACACCAGCACCGAGGCCACATATCAAACTGCGCTTACTGTCCAATTTCCCGTCAGCATCCCGCATCTGATTACTGAGGAACTCAAACATCCCAAATCTGTGGAAGGAAGCAAGGCTTTCAGGAACACACTAATGAAAGCTGTAAATAGAAACGTTATAATAAATAGTGATATAGGCACACAAAAATAGGATTTTTTTGTACTCCCAGTAAAATTCCCATTTTTGTAGTTCATTGAGGGAAATGGGAATTGAGAGGCTATTGAATTATACCGTTGCCTATGGGAGGATTTGAATACTGGTAAATAAAAAATAGTGCCAGCCAGGTATAATTGCTGGGTCTGGAATGGAATTGAGCAAATGGGACGTCCTTGAAAGAAGCTACCATCAGGCCCAGAACTCTAATATTGGGCAACAGCTTGACTGCAGAGTTCAAGTCTGGGAGCAGAGAGTGTGATGTTTCTCCTGAGGAAGGAAAACTCTGATTTGAGCGGTGTCTAGGATAAGACCCAGGTATTCTAAATCAGTAGTCCGTTCCAATGCAGACTCTTGAAATTACAGGGCCAAGCCAAACCTCTGTAAGATCTTGACTGCTCAGGCTACATTTTTGGCCAGAACCTGTTCTGACTGTTTCCTTCAACAGAAAGTCTTTCAGATATCCCACATCCCAGGATGCCCTGGAAGCGCAGCAAGGGGCCAGCACTTTAGTGACTACCTAAGGTGCAGAAGATAGGCCGAATGAGTGGTCCACAAACTGGAAGTACTGAGGACCCGAGAAATGTGAGGAAATTGCAAATGAATTGGAGAGATTGGGACACACAAGAACACATTCTTGATGTTCAGAGATGTCAGAAAGTCTGACCTGGTGGATTCCATAAGGTGTTTCTGAGCCCAAATGAAGGCATTTAAGGCTTCAAGACCCAATATAGGATAAATGTTCTCTTTTGGTTTGGAAACTTTGAACAGATTGGGGTAAAACCCCTAAAACTATCCTGCCACTGGCACTGGGACTATGCCCTGCTGCTCCAGAAGACTCATGAGGGGTTGCACAGAAGCCTGCTAATCTGTGCAGTGACATAAGTAGGTTGGAAGGCTTAAACCCGGGAGTGGGTGTATGTTTTTGTGGGGGGGGGGGGGGGGGGCTCAAGAGAGAACAATTTTAGCTTGTAGTCCCTGAATACTACATCCCTCATTAAGGTATCTGAGAAGCTGGCTGTCCAAATGTCTGCAAAAGGAAAACATGCTAAAGATTTCTGAGGATTTGGGAGACTTGAAAGTCCAGGGTTTACTGATCAAATGTTAGCCAGACTTGGTCTTGGCTTTTGAAGCAGAGCCCTGGTAGTAATGAAAGGGCCTCAGAGGAGGGAAGAGCGTCCCAATTTGAGCAATAGGCTTCTTCTGTTGGAGTAGATATATACTCTTGCCCCCAGTAATGTCATTGAAAAGGTGTTCAGTGAAGGTCCAAAACTTTTTTTTTTTTTTTGCATGCCAGTTCTGCAGTTCAAAACTTTAGCCAGAGAGTTTCCCTGTTCACTAACATAAGACTCACACAGAAATAGACCTCTAGCAAGAAGACTACGCAATATCGCAAGACTGCAGGCACTAGCCCTAAATGCTCTTTAATAAGAAATCAACTTGCTGAGTAACAGCATTCCTTCTGAATGCCTTGGTCCTGTCTGTTGGAAGACTATGAGCCAGCCAGGGCAGGTGGCACAGCAGGGCTTGCAGTGAACAACACTTTCAGAAAGTAGCTCCAAATGCTTCTTGGTGGGGTTCTTAAGTACAAGAGTATCCTGCACAGGGAAGGTCAAGGCTTTGTTACGACAAGAAACTGCTGGTTCAACAATGGGGGCATGTTTAATAAAGTTCACCTCAAGCAGGTATAGTGCTGCTATCTGTTTATGGGGAGTGACTAGGGTGAACAGTGGTTAAGCCTGAAAAGAATTAGTGGTCTTGGGACAGAAGCCGAGACTAGGAAGAGCACTAGTAGAAGCTGCAGTCTGGTTCTCAAGATTTAAAGTAGTGTGAACTGCATTAACAAGAGCTGAGAATATCTCTTTAATTCCAGGGGTAATGGCAGCTCTTCAGGTGTAGAGTTGTCAGGTACTGACTTAAGAGACTCCGCATGAGATAGAGCCTCAGCGGTTGGGAGTTCAGATAAGGATTCCGCACGTTTATAACTTCTGCAGTCTGAGTCAGCAAATAAAGTTGTTATATAGCCCATGAAATCCTACATGACTGCCCTGAAATCCTCTGGGACTGTACTTAACAAAGCGAAGGAAGACTCACAAGGTGACACAGACTAAATACTCACGAATAAACTGCTGGATGCAGGTGAAATTCATGTGTTTGGAGGTAACCAGATCACTGTAGTTGGGCAGCAATGACCAACTGGGGTTGGATTAACCACTTAATTACTGGGCATTTTCATCCCCTTCCTGCCCAGGCCAATTTTCAGCGGTCAGCTTTGAATGACAATTGCATGGTCATACAAAACTGTACCCATATGAAATTTTTATACTTTTTTGAGAGAGATATAGCTTTTTTTGGTGGTATTTAATCACCACTGTTTTTTATTTTTGCTTGTTTTTCTTATTTTGTTATAAAATGTTGCAAATAAGTAATTTTTTTTCTTCTTCACTATTGTGTGCTGATGAGGCTGCACTGATGGGCACTGATGAGGAGGTACTGATGAGGCAACACTGGTTAGCACTGATAATCAGGGAAAATGTGTTCTGTCAGCCTTGCTGGTTATCGGCTCTCCTTTCCTTACACAGTGCCAGCGTGTGAAAAAAGGAAATGTCGATAACCGGCAGGTTTGTTTACATGGGATCAACTATGATTGGACACAGCTGATCACATGGTAAAGGGCAACTGTCATTGGTCCTTTCCTTGATCTGTTATCAGTAGTCACAGGGTGCACCTGCTGCATGCCTCAGGTGGTGCGCGGGATGCATGTTCTGGGAGGACGACCATGGACATCCTCCCAGAAAAAGAGAGCCGCGATGTGGCTATCTTTCGGCTATGGCGCAGTACTAAGGTGGTTAAGGTGCAGTCAGGAGCAGTTTGCTCAATGCTGAATGGTGGGAGAGAGAGTGCATGTGTGTGACACTTCACAAAACTGATGACACAAATGCTCAGACCCTTAGCATTAAACTGCATAAAACAGGTATATCAAATGGTGCCACATGACCTGCTCATAAACTCAAGTCTTCGGAGGCAAGATCAAACCTGGGGCTGTTCCACAGCTCTGGACCCAGAACTAACAAAGAACACCAGGGACTTAGAAGCACCACAATGAGGAGCCCAGTGCTTGAATGTCATATTCCAGGTAAGCCCCGCAATCATCTAGTCCACAAAGACATAACACCTAGGCCTATTGCTGAGGAACATCCATCCAGATAGTGGTGTACAGACACGAGTTCAGCAGCATGTAGTTTAGAGTAGACTTAAGAAAAACAATCTTGACAGAAAAAAAAACCTCACTATAAAGGTTAGACTTTTCCCAGCAAAGAGAAAAGAAGTCCATCCTCTTTGGCTCTACTTAAAACCCGAGGCATGCTAAGAGTAAAAGTTGTTTTCTGTTTGCCAGTATCCAAATCCACCTGTCGGTGTCAGCAAAACCCAACAGTCAACAAAGAAATTCAGCCTTTGTGCCACAATCAATAAAAATGATGATGAAGACAGAGAGACAAAAAAATACAGTAGAGTTAAAGCTGCCATACATGGCTTGAATATCAGCCAATTTATTGTCTGATATTCAGCTGACTTTTGTCAAAGGACCAAGGTAGAACATTTGCAGCCAAACAGCACCTGTATCCAATCCAATGCAGGCACTGTTCAGGTATTGTGACAGCCACAGACGCTGGCTGTCAGAATAACGGAACAGTTCCTGCATCTGATAGTTGGCAGGGAAGATACATCCATTGGAACTGTTTTGCGTGGATAGAGGAATATGTTAGACTTCTTTTATTCAGCTTGCAAGCGGACAAAAAAATACCTGTGCGTGTATGGCTAGCTTTAGACAGGAAAACCAAAACAGTTTTGGTTCTTTAAGACAATTTCTGTGGAATTATAATACTGTTAACTGAAATCTATTCTTTATTTTACCTGACTGCTGCCTTTGGAATGGAGCCGTACAGAAGCGAGCTGAGCCCGCGGTACAGTCCCTTCACACCGTGACCCTGCACCGTCTGTCTCACACAATCCCCTGGAGAAGTTAGAAAAAACAACTGTGAAAATACAAATCACTTTCTTTCCAACACCACATTACAAATATCTTTAAATATTCCAACAGTAGTGGCGTACTTGGAGGGGGGAATGCAATCTGCACTAGATACCGGCCGATCCACTTTTTTTTTTTTTTTTTTAATATGTTGCACAATGCTGTCAAACAGGCAGAAGCAGCGCTGTAGTACTAACATTATAGTCATTGCAGCACCACTTCTGCTGTAACAGCGGCTGTTCAGAACCAAGGCAAGGTTCCTCCTTTGCTCTGGTCCCATGACACAGTTCTCTGAGAGGAGGACTTTACTTGGTCTGATCTACTTACATCTAAGTACATCTGCACTAAAGGGGTGTCTGGACAGGGGGGGCTGAGGGGTTAGGCTGGAAGGGGGGTGGAGGGGCCTATTTATGGCTATAAGGGGAGATCTGTACTGATGGGAGATTGGGACTGTTGGTTGACATTTGTACTGTGGGAGATATGGGCTTGGGGGAATATGTACTGGCAGGAGGGGGTAATTTTTGTTTGTTTGTATGGGGAGTGGAGAGGGGTAGTTGAAAAGAGATAGGCCCTGGGTGCCAGATATCCCAAATTCTGCAGATAGAGAACTTCTCCTGATATGGCTGTTACTCACATATTCCTCGATATCTTGGCGGGTTTGCCTTCTCATCTAGCTGTAGCTGGGTCTTTACATACTCTGTGGGAAATGTGATGCAGATCTCTATACCACCCGCAATTCCACCTTAAAAACAACAAAAACATGGAAACAAGGTGTTCAAGCTGCAACATGGCACCAACAGAAAACAAATGCATTAAGTATTTAAACTATTTAAAAAATGAACCCGGAGGTGCTCTCCTTCCTAATCAAAGTTATATAACTGTAATTTTCTAAATAAGTTCAGAAAATATGAACTCATATCCTATTGGTTATGGACAGCAAATCCTCCTACTGCTATCTGGGGCTATATTAGTGAGATTTCCATTCACTTCTTTACCTGCCGACAACAGAAAGGAAGTGGGAAATCTGACAAGCGTTCTAGCCTTCTCTTAAAGCGTTACTAAACCCATAACAGTAAAATCAGTCTGTATATGGAGTAAAGCATGCTTGGTATACTCACTGTGGAACCTAAGGGGTTATTCCTCTGCATTGTGTGAAAAAGGATGTTTAATTCTGACTTCTCTGATCCTCCTCTATTTCTACTGTCCCCAATCCATTTTCTGATGGAAAAGAGACTTGGGGGCAAGCTGCACATGCTCAATTTGGGAAGTATTGCTAAAGAGTTTTTTTTTTCTTGGGAGAGTGCATGTGATCAGCACAGAGCCAATCAGCACTGTCCAGACAGAGTGTTAGGGGTCCTGCAGCCTCATAGGACAATCAGAGGATAATGAAAACTCCTCCTACAAGCTTTAACCGGTGCTCGGCTAGACACTAATAGAAGTCACAAGACTGCTCTAACTACTGATGATAGAAGGTATTTTGCAGTTCATATTTACTAAAATAATTGTATTTCCATGTTCTGTGAACTGTGCAAAACCAGATATAGTGAATGCAGGGTCCTAGGTTTAGGAACATTAAGCCTGCTGAATCAATTCAAGCCATGGGTGGCTCTACTGGTACCACCCAGCTCGACAAGATTGTACAAAAAAATCATAGGAGCCAGCTGGTAAGTTTTCGGTCAAACAGTGACTGCATCCAGTCAGATGCAGTCATTGTTCAGTTATTCAGACAGCTGCAGGTACTAGCTATCGGAATACAATAGCTGTAAGGGAAGATGCTATTTTATTTCTCTTGTTCAGCCTACAGACTGAAATAGGGAAATCTCTGCCTGTATAATTAGTCTAACTGAAGATATATTTACTCTTATATATACGCAAAAAAAAGAGATTTGAGATCAAATGCAGTTAATACTTTGCATTTTGTAAATTAAAAAATATATATTTTAATTTATTTTTATCAAAGTATTCTTACGTTACAGCATTTCTTCATGCTTGCATAAAAAGTTTGCATAGTACTATACATCAAGATGTTATCATGTCACAAACTATGTTTACATCATGATGTTGCATATGTAAGCATGTGACATCATCAGACAGGCCTTGTTTCCTGGCGCCATATTGACCATATTGGCATAGAAATGGGGCGGGAGTGCCCGCCTCAGGCTGTTAGCCTGAGACAGCTGCTGGTCAGGCATCTGGGCAGATCCCGACATTATTGTTGGTATCCCTCCAGAGTCTGGACCTGCTCTGAGATGTTAGCAGGCAGCAGACCTTAGCCTGCTGTTGGCTGAATCTGGGTCACAGGAGTGCAGAACTAAGTGCAATCCTGTGACCCACAGAAGGAGGGCCAAAAGAAGTTTGGCCATACCTCTCCTTTAACAGGGAGCTGTTGGGGGCAGTAAAAACATGGCTCAACTGTTTTTTACCATACCCCAATCGCAGTCTAAGTGAGGCCTAAGCATTACTATTAAAATCAGGTACAAATTTAGTAAAAGCCACTGTTTTTTTTGCAATGGCTTGTGTATGTATTTGCAATTCTGCATAGTTAACTGCAATGTGTTTGTACAGATGTGTGACAAATATCATTTTATTTGCAGCAATTTTGCATTTCACACATGCACAATAAAGAAGTGTATTTGTGGGGGATTTATGACTGAATCTGCAAAGTTGTAGAAAATCTGTTTCATAAAATGTATTGCTGCTAGATAAATCAGCTTATATGGATATTACAATAATACAGTAAATGAACCAAGTTGGTACTGTGTTTAGACTGTGGATATATAGTCTGTATAAATCTACAGAGCTGGCCTCCTCCCAAAGAATAGGCATGACTCAGCAGGTCACAATTCTGCCTTGTGATTGGAGAAGAATACACAACACCCCCCTTCTTGTTCAGTAATCAGAAGGCAGGCGGCCAGCATAATCATTTGGTCTGCAGCAACAAGACTGCTTATCTGCAATCACAATACAAATTTACTCCAAAGCTGCGATCTGTCTCTTATGTCCAATTTACAAATCCCAGAGCACATACAAGTAATAGCTAGAAATACTCTCCTTTCACTGAATCAGTAACTTTTTTTTTTTTTACACAATTATTAGATAAAAGAAAAGGTAACAAAATTCCACATGTACTGACCAGTTAGAAAGCACAGGTAATACACAGACGAGTGGATGGATATTTCTGAATACCAGTGTAATGTCCATAACAAATTGATAAAGACTACTACTGCAACCAGTGTAATGCATGGCATAATTGAGGTCATTTGTTTGGAGCTGGTGCCACGGTGTCTGGATGTGATTGGTTTTGATCTTCTCTTTGATATGTGCATACATTATTTTACATAAGAGGCACATATATCCTCCTTTTTATGTGCTAAGTCACTGAAAGAGGAGAAAATGGCCAAATGGAAAATGGAGACAAAAGGTAAGATACTATGGGATCACAAAAATTAAAACTGGGTATGACACATACAGTATGTTGGGGGGGAGCCTGGATGCAGCAAACCATAGAAACAATTACTTAGGTTCCATCTTCTCAGAGGTAAATAACATGAACAAAATCAAGTTGGGGGAACATATTGGTTCCAGCAGTTTCTAGAGACAGAGGTAGCAGGTGAACTGGCTCGTTTAACCACTTCCCCTCTGGAGCACATTTTTGGTTACCCTACTATCTGGATTATTAAACCCCAAACCAAAATGTAAAACATTGCAGCTTGCCTGTCAATAGATATACCGTTTCCCCCAAAATAAGACCTACCCCGAAAATAGGACCTAGTACTATTTTTGGGATTTGCAGAAGTATAAGACCTACCCTGAAAATAAGACCTAGTTGTGATCAGGGATTTTTTCCAGCTGGAACATGGCGGAACGCGGTTCTGCCGTCTCCGGCACTGGCCCTGTGCACACCAATATCTACTGTCTCTTATAAACACAGAAACGCTGCTTTTGTGTTTGCAAGCGACAGTCCCTCGTGTAAGTGACAGCACCATCCGCTCCCACAGAACCCCCCTACCTCTGTACTCACTGAGGGATATAGAAGGAACAGATATCTGTGGGCGCAATGTGTTGCAGGGCGGGGCGGGGTATCTCCTCCTGCAGCCTAATGCATGGAAGCTGATGCCCCAGGGGTAATCGCCGGCCAGTGTGGAAGAGGTCTAGAAGTGAGTGAGTGGGCTTGGCGCACTGTGTGGGAAGATAGGATGCAAAGCGGGAGTTACTATAGAGAGGGGCCAGCTGCTGACAGCTGTGTTTTGCAAAGATAGCTAACCATATGAGGGCAGTGGAGGGGGAAGGAGGGATGTGCAATGGTGAGATGCAGTCAGGTGTTGCAGAGGTAAATTGACAGGTGAGTTGCAGACAGGGTGCATAGGTGAGCTGCAGCTGGGGGGTGCAGAGGTGAGCTGAGTTGCAACCAACCTCTGCACCCCCTGGCCACAGCTTGCCTTTGCACCCCCCAGCCACAGCTCACCTCTGCACCCCCTGTCCGCAGCTTACCTCTGCACCCCCTGTCCGCAGCTTACCTCTGCACCAACTGCACCCTGTGTGTGGCTCATCTCTGCACCTTTTCTGAAATTCACCTGTCAATTCACCTCTGCAACACCTGACTGCAGCTCACAACTGTCATCAGCCGGCCCTCTCTATAGTAACCCTCATCCACAACTGCCTGCAGCTCACCTCTGCACCCCCTGTCCACACCTGGACATTAAAAAAATAAGACCTACCCCGAAAATAAGACCTAGTGTGTTTTTTTAAGCCAAAAAAATATAAGACAGTGTCTTATTTTCAAGGAAACACGGTAGTGGCTGCATTAGTTTTCTTTGTAGGTTTTTTCCCCTCTCTTTTCACCTGACCATCTCCAGCTCATGCTTTATAAGCAGCTACACCAACAGATTTTACCTTTTGGGATAAAAGCTTTACATAAATAAAAGCTGATCATTGTAAGCCCCCGTCAGTGGTAAATGGTTTGTTTCATCTCTCTGTTACATCTGCAAGAAAGCTTGTTCTTTTGAAAAATAACAGACTTACTGGCCAAATCACCAGCGAAAAATAAGGGAAAGAAAACCAGAAAAAAAAACAAATGCAGCCATCACATCTAAGAATTGGTAAGCAGCAATATAATAAATGTTTGCTTTTGTGTTTAAAGCAGAGTTCCAGTTGAAAAAAAAATTAAATTCAACAGCTACATAAAACTGTAGCTGCTGACTTTTAAAATAGAGAGACTTACCTGTCCCTCGGTCCATCGGTGTCCTCACCATGGCTGGTTTCACCAGCTGTCTTCTGGGCACCGGCGTCCTTAGTGTGGGCACCTGGCTGTGACAGCTTGCACTTTGTGAATGGCCCCGTAGTCTTCTGGGACCTGTCACATGTCCAGGAAGACTACGGGGAGGGAGGGGGGAGGACAACTTCCATTTCTGATCGCCTTAGGTGATCGTACCGAAATTGGGAGTGGGTACCTGTCAAATTAGGGTACCCCTCCCCAAAGGTGCCAAACCTTAACGGGAAGCAGGAGACAAGGCATTAAAGCGGAAGTTCCACTTTTGGGTGGAGCTCCATTTTAATCCACAATTTTTTTTCTGTACAAATAGAGAAGGAAGTGCTGAGTAAATAGATACCAAGTATATCAAGCCTCAAAACTGAGTGCACCTGCAGAATGGCAAAACAAATACAGTACCCAAAATTATAAATAGGTGAGGTTTTACAGCTCGTCAGTTAACCGTAAATGAGCAGTCTAGAATTACTTCTCTCACTCAGTATTTGTGGCAAAATCCCAAAATGTGTTGTGCAATCATTTATATACACTTACGTTCCCTACAAGTCCTATCTGCCATCCCACTCAGTTTATCGATTACTTCCTCCATTTTCAGAACTGAAAATCTGTACCTCTGTAAGGACCTGGGGCTGGAGGAATAGTCTGCAGGAGCCTGTACATTGCACAGTTAGGCACATCTCCCTCAATCCTTGCACATCATAGCTCTCTTCTTTTGGAAGTGCTTAAATAATGTTTGTGTTGGTCCAGCTCCTCCACCTTCCTACATAACCTTTCAGGTACTGTAGCTGCAGGGGAGGATGCTATTACTAAATGCTAAAACCAATGGCCACTACTCCATAATCTTACTACTTGACCTCTCTGATATCTCTGATACTGTTGACCACCCCCTCCCACTCAAAAAACTCCACTCTCTTGGCCTCAAAGACTCTACTCTCTCCTGGTTCTCCTCCTATCTATTGCAGCGCTCCTTCAGTGTTACCTATAACTCTGTCTCCTCCTCTCCATTTCCTCTTTCTGTAGGGGCCCCTCAAGGTTCTGTCCTCAGACCCCTTCTCTTCTCCATCTACACCTCCTCCCTTGGTCACATGATAAACTCCCATGGCTTTAAGTACCATTTCTATGCTGATGACACGCAAATCTATCTGTCTACCCCTCACTTCACCCCTTCAGTCTCCTCTCCCATTACTAACCTACTAAGTGACATATCGGCATGGATGTCACTCCACTTTCTCAAACTAAATCTTTCCAAAACTGAGCTCATACTATTCCCTCCAGCCCAGGCCCCCTCCCCTGACTTCTCCATCAAGATCAATAATACAACCATTAGTCCCTCCCTCATGCCAGGGTGCTAGGTGTAATCCTAGACTCCCATCTGTCCATTCAGCCCCAAAACAAATCACTGTCCAAATCTTGTAGACTTCACCTCCACAACATCTCCAAGATACGCTCATTCTTATCCTCTTAAAAAGATAAACTTATTAGGTTTAAATGGTGTCAAGCGTGTGTGGCGGGAACCAAGTGAGGAGTACAAAGACAAGTTTGTCTTGGCTACAGTCAAGCATGGTGGTGGGAGTGTCATAGTCTGGGGCTGCATGAGTGCTGCCGGCACTGGGGAGCTACAGTTCATTGAGGGAACCATGAATCCCAACATGTACTGTGACATACTGAAGCAGAACATGATCCCCTCCTTTCGGAGACTGGGCCGCAGGGCAGTATTCCAACATGATAACAAACACACCTCCAAGTCAACCACTGCCTTGCTAAAGAAGCTGAGGGTAAAGGTGATGGACTGTCCAAGCATGTCTCCAGACCTAAACCCTATTGAGCATCTGTGGGGCATCCTCAAACGGAAGGTGGAGGAGCGCAAGGTCTCTAATATCCACCAGCTCCTTGATGTCGTCATGGAGGAGTGGAAGAGGACTCCAGTGGCAACCTTTGAAGCTCTGGTGAACTCCATGCCCAAGAGGGTTAAGGCAGTGCTGGAAAATAATGGTGGCTACACAAAATATTGACACTTTGGGCCCGATTTTGACATTTTCACTTAGGAGTGTACTCACTTAATGGCTGTGTGGTGAGTTATTTTGAGGGGACAGCAAATATACACTGTTATACAAGCTGTACAGAGACAGACTCTCCTGCGCTCTGAGACCCAGATAGGTGGCGGATAGATGAAACCAGAACTGGAAAAATTCGACCACCAGTGCAAATAGGGTTGTGCAGCTCCAAACAAAGCTGGAGAAGCCCGACCAATACTGCAAAGTGAAACAAAACAAAAAGCGCACCAACCTTGCGCATTACCTCAGTAACCAAATTTTATTCAATACAGAATGATACTCACAAACAGCGAAGTAATTCAAGCATTTAAGTCCTCACAGGGACTTGAACATTAGGCAGCCTGCGTGAGTCCCATCTTAGGGGTAGACACTCAGAACAGCTGACACGTTTCGAAGGGCATCCCTTCTCCCTCAGAGCTCTGAGGAAGAAGGGATGCCCTTCAAATCACGTCAGCTGTTCTGAGTGTCTACCCCTATTCTGACTTTATGACTGTCTTGTTCAACATATTGTTTCGGGTCAGTGACTAAAATATAGCATAACAGCAAAGCTACTAGCATTTCCAGAAAGAGGTCAGCCATGGATGCCCCTTATTCCACTCCTGACAGGTTTAATTTAAAACCCCCAGGACAGTGTTCAAAACTGACAGATCTGTTGGGATCTGTCAATAGAAAGATTCACATTCTGACATGTACATATCTGTGGTATGACCACTGGTGTCTGAGAATATATTGGTAAAAAAAAAAAACACACTTAGAAATAGACACATCTGATCATCATCTTTTTATCTGTAGTCATTTTCAGATGCTATTTTTTTGAGAGAAACTCAGCAGGAAAATATCTTAAAAACCAAACTATCCCTGAGGATAAAATCAAGGCAGCAAAACATTTCACCCAAGGCAAATTAGTCTCTGTGATGAGTAGACATTATGGCCCGTATTAATATACTAAACCACTTTCACATATTACAGCACATTTCACTTCTTCCAAAGTGCTTTAGGTCCCGAGGAGTAGTTGTAGATTCCAAACATCTTATTTAATAGCGGACGATTTTGTTAAATACAATGGAGATATAAAATAGGAATGGACCCCGGGCTTTTTTCAACAAAAGTAAGATGACAGTGGAGGTAGAGAGGTAGTAGAGAGATCATGCAGAAAACATGTGCAGACAAAGGTGCTTGGTATAGGCTATAAATGCCTTGAAAGACTCCATAAAGCATATGTACTCTATTAAAGACCCAGTATTTGTGCTCATTTGTCATTGGAGGAATTCTGCTAAACAAAATATGCAACCAAACTGGCCCCATAACATAACTATCCTGCTGATAGTCACGTCATCCGATGTACAATGAAATCAGTGTGCTGGAAAAAAAAAGGTTTAGTGTGAAATCCCCCATATAGTTTAACCCTAATGCTCAAACACATATGATAGAATTAAAAAAAAAAATGGCAGAGCTGTATGTTCCTACTCCTGTCCCTTAGCAATGTATTGCAGAGTAGAGCCTTGTCAGTAAAGAAACAAGAAATGAGAGAACACTTCCTATTTTGTACTATTAATCAGCATAATTTGCATTGCAGAATGTAGGCACAGGGACCCTTTTTCGGAATGTCAGTTTTTGGAATTCATACTAGCTGCTTTCGCCAAAGAAAAATAAAGTGATGGCTATATACAATAAATTTAACAGTTGCTCATATTTAAACTGAATCCTGCTTTTTAATTAGATCAGAGATCTCCTTTAGCCTAGGTTTACACTAGAAATCACATGTGAATCAAACAGAAACCGCACCGAATTCCTGTGCAATTCACATACAATTATGTGCGGTGCGATTTGAGCCCATTCATTCAGCAAAGAAGGCACCTTTTTTTGAACCAGACTGGAACTGGATTGCACGGTTGTATTATATCATGCAAGCAGGTTTAGGCAAAACACACTGAGTTTGCAACCTGTTTTTGGGGTATCATAAACTTTGAATGGACACCCGCAGCACTTCGCAAAACAGAGCATTTGCACTGCGGTGTGGGAAACACACAGGGATCGCATTTTCCACATCACACTTGTGTGAACCAGGGCTTAAAGTTTCTGTATATAGTTGTTTCATTGTATGTTATTATTATTATTATCATACAGGATTTATATAGTGCTTTACAAAATAAAGGGAGACAACACAGCAACAATACAGTTCAATACAAGAGGGTTAAGAGGGCCCTGCTCCTTGGAGCTTACAATCTAAGAGGAAGGGGCTGGTGGTACAAAAGGTAATAACTATGGGGGATGAACTGGTAGAAGGAATAGAAGATTCCATTATTAGCTGAAAGCAGGGTAGGCTTCGCTGAAGAGATAGGTTTTCAGAGATCGCCTAAAAGTGAGCAGAGTAGGCGATAGTCTGATAGATTGGGGAAGAGAGTTCCAGAGGATGGGGGAAGCTCTGGAGAAGTCCTGTAAACGAGCATGGGAGGAGGAGACAAGGGAGCTAGAGAGCAGGCAGACGTGGAAGGAGCAGAGAGAACGGTTTGGGTGATATTTGGAGACAAGATTGGTGATGTAATTTTGGGCAGAGTTTTATATTGTTTTATATGTGATTGTTAACATTTTGAATTTTATCCGTTGGGCAATGGGAAGCCAGTGGAGGGATTGGCAGAGAGGGATGGCAAATATCGATTGGTTAGTAAAGTGGATGAGTCTGACAGCAGCATTCATGATAGAATGAAGAGGGGATAGCCTGTGATTAGGTAGGCCAATGAGGAGGGAGTTACAATAGTCAAGGAGGGAGATAACCAGGAAGTGAATAAGTTGCTTAGTAGTTTCAGAGATTAAGAACAAGAACAGGCGTATCTTAGAGATGTTGCGAAGGTGAAGTCTACAAGATTTGGACAGTGATTGGATTTGGGGCTCAAAGGACAAATGGGAGTCTAGGATTACACCTAGTACCCTGGCATAAGGGGAGGGACTGATGGTTGTATTATTGATCTTGATGGAGAAGTCAGGGGAGGGGGCACGGGCTGGATGGAATAGTATGAGCTCAGTTTTCAAAAGATTGAGTTTGAGGAAGTGGAGTGAAATCCATGCTGATATGTCACTTAGTAGGTTAGTAATGCGAGTGGAGACTGAAGGGGCGAAGTGAGAAGTAGAAAGATAGATTTGTGTGCCATCAGCATAGAGATGGCACTTAAAGCCATGGGAGTTTATCAAGTGACCAAGGGAGGAGGTGTAGATGAAGAGAAGGGTTCCAAGGACAGAACCTTGAGGGACCCCTACAGAAAGAGGAAATGGAGAGGAGGAGACAGAGTTATAGGTAACGCTGAAGGAGCGCTGCGATATGTAGGAGGAGAACCAGGAGAGAGCAAAGTCTCGGAGGCCAAGAGAGTGGAGTTTTTTGAGGAGGAGGGGATGGTCAACCATATCAAAAGCCACAGAGAGGTCAAGTAGTAAGAGTACGGAGTAGTGGCCATTGGTTTTAGCAGTTAGTAGATCATTAGTGAGTTTTAGTAGGGCAGTTTCAGTGGAGTGCAGTGAGCGAAAGCCAGAATGTAAAGGGTCAAGAAGGTTGTTGTCATTGAGGTAGGAGCTCAGGCGATTGTAGACTAAGCATTCTAAGAGTTTAGAGGTTAACGGGATTAGGGAGATGGGTCTTAAGTTGTTTAGGTTGGTGGGGTCCAGGGAGGGTTTTTTAAGTATGGGAGTGATGTATGCATGCTTTAGAGGGGTGGGGAAGGCACCATTAGAGAGGGAGAGATTGAAGATGTGAGGGAGCATAAGGTAGAAGAAGAGAGTGACCGCAGTAGTTGTGAGGGGGACAGGATCCAGGGGTCAGGTGGTGAGACGGGCTTCTGAGAAAACCTTAGTGACCTCTTCAGTAGTACCAAGGTCAAAAGAGGAAAGTGTTGAGGGAGGTTTAGTATAAGGTAGGCTAAATGGGATGGATGTCTGTTCAGTAGAAATGCCCCTATGAATTGCATCAATCTTGTTTTTGAAATTATTTGCAATCTCATAAGCAGTGAGGTACTGGGTGGAGGTAGAGAAAGTAGAGAGTTAAAAGTAGAGAAGAGACAATGAGGACTGGATGACAAGGTATTAATAAGAGTGACAAAGTAGGCTTGTTTGGCAGCATGGAGGAAGGAATTGTATGTTAAGAAAGCAGATTTATATAGGGTGAATGCTTGCTGAGATTTGGTTTTACGCCACAATCGCTCCAGTGCACAGTTATTTCTCTTAAGATTTCTGGTGTCGTCAGTAAGCCACGATTGTAATGGTCGGGGCCTGATACTTCGTGTAGTAAGAGGAGCAAATGAGTCTAGTGTGGATTATTATTATTATTATTATTACTACGAGTTTATATAGCGCCAAAGGGTTTGCTCAGCGCTGTACAATAGGGGGGACAATACATGGCACAGTACAACAACAACAAACAACGTACGAGGGGTAAGAGGGCCCTACTCTTACGAGCTTACAATCTAGGAGGGAGGGGGTAGTGGTACAGTAGGAAGTGGCTGAGGGGGATGAAGTGGTGGGAGGAATGAGGGAGGATGGCCGTTAGGTGAGGGTGGGGTAGGCTTCCCTGAAGAGATGGGTTTTGAGGGAGCGCCTGAATGTGAATAGGGAAGGCGACAGTCTGATGGATTGGGGCAGTGAGTTCCAGAGGATGGGGGAGGACCTGGAGAAGTCCTGCAGTCGTGCATGGGAGGAGGAGACCAGGGAGCAGGATAGAAGGAGGTCCTGTGAGGAGCGAAGGGTACGGGTAGGGTGGTACTTGGTGATCAGGTTGGTGAGGTAGTCAGGGGCAGTGTTGTGAACGGCTTTGTAGGTCAGGGTTAGGAGTTTAAATTTGATGCGTTGGGCAATCGGGAGCCAGTGGAGGGAGAGGCAGAGGGGGGTGGCAGAGGTGGAGCGGGTGGTGAGGTGGATGAGTCTGGCAGCTGAGTTCAGGATGGTCTGGAGCGGGGAGAGCCTGCACATGGGTAGGCCAGTGAGGAGGGAGTTGCAGTAGTCAAGGCATGAGATGATGAGGGAGTGTACTAGAAGTTTGGTGGTGTCTGGGGTGAGGAAGGAGCGTATCTTGGCAATGTTGCGAAGATGGAGCCTGCATGTGTTTGTGAGTGATTTGACATGCGGTTGGAGGGAGAGGTTCGCGTCAAGAATGACGCTAAGGACTTTGGCTTGCGGGGCGGGAGTGATAGTAGAGTTGTTGGTGATGATGGATAGGATGGGGGGGGGGGGTGTTGGCAGGGGGAAAGATGAGGAGCTCGGTTTTGGAGAGGTTGAGCTTGAGGAAATGTAGCGACATCCAGTCTGAGATGTCATTTAGGAGGTGAGTGATGCGGGCGGAGATAGTGGGGGTGAGGTGAGGGGTGGAGAGGTAGATTTGGGTGTCGTCAGCATAGAGGTGATAGTTGAAGCCGTGAGATTGTATGAGTTTGCCCAGGGAGGAGGTGTAGATGGAGAAGAGAAGGGGTCCAAGGACAGAGCCTTGGGGGACCCCAACAGAGAGGGGGAGGGAGGGGGAGGTGGCACCATTGTAGGTGACACTGAAGGAGCGTCGGGATAGGTAGGATGAGAACCAAGAGAGAGCAGTATCTCCGATGCCAAGGGAGAGTAGTTTATTAAGGAGGAGGGGGTGGTCAACTGTGTCGACGGCCGCAGAGAGGTCCAGGAGAAGGAGGACAGAGTAGTCGCCCTTGGCTTTGGCGTTGAGTAGGTCATTAGTGATTTTGAGGAGGGCAGTTTCAGTGGAGTGTAGGGGACGGAAGCCGGACTGTAGAGGGTCAAGGAGGTTATTGTCTGTAAGGTGGGCGCTTAGGCGATCGTAGACTATGCGTTCAAGGAGCTTGGAGGTGAGTGGCAGCAGGGAGATGGGTCTGAGGTTGTTGGGGTCCGCGGGATCCAGGGAGGGCTTTTTGAGGATGGGGGTGATATGCGCGTGCTTTAGGGGGGAGAGGAATACGCCAGTAGAGAGGGAGAGATTGAAGATGTGGGTGAGGGAGCGGATGAGGGAAGAGGGGGGTGACCGGAGGAGTTGAGAGGGGATAGGGTCCAGGGGGCAGGTAGTGAGGCGGGCTTTAGAGAGGACTTTGGCGACTTCCTCAGTAGTGACAGGGCTGAGGGAGTGCAGTGCGGGGGGGGTTATGGTGGGCGGAGCATTGGGAGAGGAGGGGGGCAGTGCGGTTGTGAGGGCAGAGGAGGGGGGAGATGAAGGGGTGACGGGGCGAGGAGGCTAGGTGGGGAGGTAGATTGCAAGTTGACGATGTCCTTACGGATAGCGTCAATCTTGTTGTGGAAATGGGTGGCAATCTCGTGGGCGGTGAGAGAGGTACTGAGTGGAGGAGGGGGAGGGGGGGGGGGAGAGCAGGGAGTTGAAGGTGGAGAAGAGTCGGCGGGGGCAGGAGGAGAGGGTGTTTATTAGGTTAACAAAGTAGGCCTGCTTGGCGGCGTGGATGAAAGCGAACTGTTGTAGACAGCAGTGGCCAGGTCAGAGCAGGACAGGGGAGAGATTCTGTCATAGAGGCAGTCAGTTTCAGAGTGGAAATGTGAAGGGTTTAAGTTGTGGAAGTTTCTGCGGGTAATTTTTTGCTGCTTGGAGGGATAGGTGTTTGAAGACGAGGACACTGTGAAGGTGTTGAGAGTGTGATCAGAGAGAGGAAAGGGGGTGTTTTTAAGGTTGTAGGGAGTGCAAAGACGGGAGAAAACAAGGTCTAATGTATTTCCCAACAGAGTGAGTGGAGGACTGTGACCATTGTGTTAAGGCAAAAGATGAGGTTAGGTTGAAGAGTTGGGATGTAGCCGGGTTGTTAAAATTAATGGGAATATTAAAGTCTCCAAGAATGATAGTGGGTATTTTGGAGGAGAGAAAGTAGGGTAGCCAGGCAGAGAAGTCATCAAGCCAGCAGGACACCAGTCCAGGAGGCAATCACTGCAATCCCTCAGAGAAATGAGAGAAAACAGCCGAATGCAGCGAGTCTCGAAAGACGAGAAGGATAGAGAAGGAGGGACTTGAAAGGTGCTCAGTGGGGATAAAAGCAAACCAACTCCACCTCCTTTCCAACCACTGGGTCTGGTCTGAGTGAGTCCAGTGGAGGCCTCCATAGGAAAGTGCTGCGGGAGAAGCAGAATCTGCTGCCTGAAGCCAGGTTTCTGTAATTGTCAGTAGGTTAAAGGAATGGGAGACAAAAAGGTCATGGACAGAGGTGAGCTCATTACAGATAGAGCGGGCATTCCAGAGTGCACATGAGTAGATTGTGGCTATTCCTGGAGGAAGGAGGGTGCCTGGTGTGGGGGTGAGATGCTCGAGGACCGGGGTTTGGGGAGGTATCCCCAGAGGATAGGAGGAGGGTGAGGAAAGTAAGGTGGGAGCGGGATGTATATGAGTGCACATGCCTTCCTGTCCTGGTGTTTGGGTCAGCAGGTGAGTAAAGTATCACCAGGAGGTGATGTATGTATATAATCGTTTAATTTGTTTTTTTCTTATATACATGAGCTCAACAAATAAAATTTAAAAAACTAACGACTTAAAATGCCATCCACAACTCTGCCCTCAGCTACATCATTAACCTCATCTAAAAATACCAACCAAACCATCTATTTTACTTCTCCCAAGACCTCCTGCTTTCTAGCTCCCTCGTCACCTCCTCCCACACTAATCTCTTCAGGGAAGCCTATCACACCTCTAACAACTGCATTTTACTTTCTGGAACAACTCATTCCCCCAGAGTTAGGGTTTGCTTACACTTGTGGCTGGCAGAGGGTGCTAAAAGCACATGCTTGAGATGTGTTTTTACTTGCCCCTTAACAACACAACCCATTTAAGTGAATGGTGCAGCTACAGAGGGCTTCAGAGGTATTCATTGCTAGTGTAAACTAGCAAAGAATACCTTTTCTTTCACTTGCCCTTCCCGTTAGGCTATAAACTCTCATGAGCAGGCCCCTTCTAAGGGCGCTTTCACTCTGATGCACTTTTGATGCATACCCATTGACTTACAATGGAAGGTACCTTTTTGTACGTTTTTGAAATACTGCAAAGATGCAGCATGAAAGACTTTTCAAAACACAGCGCATCTGCAGTGTGAACAGATACATAGGATTTAATGGGGAGTGCTTTTTGCTCCCTGGAAAAGCACAGTAAAAGTGAACCAACATGAAAGGGGCCTTACTCTCTATTCTTGAATTGTATTGTCACTATACTGTCCCTTTATTATGTAAAGCGCTGCACAAATGCTGGCGCTAAATCCTGTATAATAACAAAATCTCATCAATATTTGTTAACGGTTTAAAAACATTTTTTCTATACACACTTTTAAGTGTACATGTAGACAGCCATATTACATACTCTGTTTTATTGCTGCTTCTCACAATGCAGATCTACAAGTTTGCAAACTCACTTTTCTCGAGAGATTTGGGATTCTCAGCTTTACTAGAAGGCATGGTTGTAAAACAAATTTATTTTGCATCAAATGTATGATTTATTTTATATTTAATTCCATTTGGTCTGGAGGATAAATAGGGCATACATTGAGTGCCGGTTCACATACAGTATATCTGGACTGGATGCGGTTTGAACCAGGGGCGGACTGACCATTTGGAAACTCGGGCACTGCCCGAGGGCCCGGGGTCAGTAGGGGGCCCCATGAGATGCCCCGGGTACCTTTTTCATAGGCTTTTTTGAGTTTGGGCAAGGACACAGGGGCCCCATGATCCCCTATTGCCCGGGGGCCCCATGAGTTGTCAGTCCGCCTCTGGTTTGAACCACATTCAATCCGCATGGCATGTGAAAAAACATTACTTCCTTTGGTGCCTGCTCACATACAGTCAGGTCCATAAATATTGGGACATCGACACAATTCTAACATTTTTGGCTCTATACACCACCACAATGGATTTGAAATGAAACAAGCAAGATGTGCTTTAACTGCAGACTGTCAGCTTTAATTTGAGGGTATTTACATTCAAATCAGGTGAACGGTGTAGGAATTACAACAGTTTGCATATGTGCCTCCCACTTATTAAGGGACCAAAAGTAATGGGACAATTGGCTTCTCAGCCGTTCCATGGCCAGGTGTGTGTTATTCCCTCATTATCCCAATTATAATGAGCAGATAAAAGGTCCAGAGTTCATTTCAAGTGTGCTATTTGCATTTGGAATCTGTTGCTGTCAACTCTCAAGATGAGATCCAAAGAGCTGTCACTATCAGTGAAGCAAGCCATCATTAGGCTCAAAAAACAAAACAAACCCATCAGAGTGATAGCAAAAACATTAGGCGTGGCCAAAACAACTGTTTGGAACATTCTTAAAAAGAAGGAACGCACCGGTGAGCTCAGCAACACCAAAAGACCCGGAAGACCACGGAAAACAACTGTGGTGGAAGACCGAAGAATTCCAGATCAAGAACACTCTCCAGGAGGTAGGTGTATGTGTGTCAAAGTCAACAATCAAGAGAAGACTTCACCAGAGTGAATACAGAGGGTTCACCACAAGATGTAAACCATTGGTGAGCCTCAAAAACAGGAAGGCCAGATTAGAGTTTGCCAAACGACATCTAAAAAAGCCTTCAAAGTTCTGGAACAACATCCTATGGACAGATGAGACCAAGATCAACTTGTACCAGAGTGATGGGAAGAGAGAGTATGGAGAAGGAAAGGAATTGCTCATGATCCTAAGCATACCACCTCATCAGTGAAGCATGGTGGTGGTAGTGTCATGGCGTGGGCATGTATGGCTGCCAATGGAACTGGTTCTCTTGTATTTATTGATGATGTGACTGCTGACAAAAGCAGCAGGATGAATTCTGAAGTGTTTCGGGCAATATTATCTGTTCATATTCAGCCAAATGCTTCAGAACTCATTGGACGCCGCTTCACAGTGCAGATGGACAATGACCCAAAGCATACTGCAAAAGCAACCAAAGAGTTTTTTAAGGGAAAGAAGTGGAATGTTATGCAATGGCCAAGTCAATCACCTGACCTGAATCCGATTGAGCATGCATTTCACTTGCTGAAGATGATACTGAAGGGAAAATGCCCCAAGAACAAGCAGGAACTGAAGACAGTTGCAGTAGAGGCCTGGCAGAGCATCACCAGGGATGAAACCCAGCGTCTGGTGATGTCTATGCGTTCCAGACTTCAGGCTGTAATTGACTGCAAAGGATTTGCAACCAAGTATTAAAAAGTGAAAGTTTGATTTATGATTATTATTCTGTCCCATTACCTTTGGTTCCTTAATAAGTGGGAGGCACATATGCAAACTGTTGTAATTCCTACACCGTTCACCTGATTTGGATGTAAATACCCTCAAATTAAAGCTGACAGTCTGCAGTTAAAGCACATCTTGTTCGTTTCATTTCAAATCCATTGTGGTGGTGTATAGGGCCAAAAATGTTTGAAAAAAAAATCATGTCCGATTTCTGAGCAGTGCCTTCAGGTTCAGGTACGGATTACAGGCTATTGACTTGTAAGGGAACAGTTTCTAAACCACATAAGTGTGAACAGGATAAAATCCTGAACTAATCCTGTCCTGAACCTGATGTAAACCTGACATGAACCCCTGAACAACTACTGTATCAATTAGCTGTGAAACCTGAGCTTTAATCTGCACTGCACATGTGTGAATCAGCTCTAAACCACAAGGTCTGCTTTGTACAAAAGCAGAGTGGTTGCACTGACACCCCCCCCCCCCCCAGAGTGCCCTCTAGTGGCTAATATGAAAATCTCTACATGTATTACTAAAATTAAAATATATTTTACATTTCATGTTTACCACTCTAGCAGCTCTAGACATTGGCAAATGCAAACTGCCTGCAGCTTAGGTATATGCTATAAAGAGCGTGTATTTGTGTCCCCTGCTATTTAGTTCTATGTGTATTTGTGTCCCCTGCTATTTAGTTCTATTTAAAATACCCAGGTTTGAATCTCCTATGTGCTTGTAAGTAACATCTAGACCAGTGTTTCTCAACCTTTTTCCAGTCAAGGCACCCTTTAAAATTATGGACAATCTCCCCCCATTCTAAAACATAAAAAAACTCAACTAACAGTTTTTCAAAAACACAGAAACATCCAAACACGTAGTACACCAAATGTTGGATGTGATTTATTCTTCCAAAGCAAATCTACCTTTGCACACAATTGTACTGACTATTGCAATGTTTGCAATGTTTCTCCCTCAGTTTCTCGCTGTCACTCAGCAAATATGACCCCAGTGCTGACAAAGAGGAGTAGGGAGGATGATGTGCAGGTACCTGATGTCCTCCTTATCAACTGATGTCACTGGTTGTTAGGAAGCAGGCAGCTAGAAGGTCGTAAAAGTGAACAATGAAAACCTGTGGCTTTGTGAACTAAATGGTAGACTTGATCCACATGCTGGCTTGTATACAATTTCTGGGCAAATTTATGCATTTTGCCAAGGCACCCTGGTTGAAAAAGGCTGACCTAGACTCAACCTTTTTTTTTTTACAACCTACATTCTCAGAGCTGCCACATGTGTTGGGCTCCATTAGGTTGTGTTGCTAAATGCAGGCCCAGGACAATAACAAGCTGAAATCAATTGTTTCCAATAGGCCTAGGTCACAGCAATACTGTTGAGTTGAGGTGTGCAGAAATAAATATGGAATTCAGGGGCCACCAGGATTTTTTGGGGGGAGCCAGCTCTATTGGCAACAACTATAGAAAACCTCAAAAGTTACGTGCCAGAAACATTTTTTAATGCACTTTGGCTACCTGGCTCCAGGGATTTGTCTATCTCTGGTTGAGTTGAGGTGTTTTGTGGGAAATTGGGACATGCGGCATTTAAATGCAGTGCCATTAAGCTGCACTGCACCTTAAGTATACAAAAAAAAGCATTTTGGCTCCTGCTGCAAGCAAAAGAATGGTACGTCAATGCAACTTGTTAAAAAAAAATTTTGCATAAGCGCAAAAATTATGCATAAATGCAATATATTGCATTAAAAACATGTCAATACATGTCAGCACAAAGCACTTAGTGTAGTCAACACATGCAAAATGCAACTGGTGTGTTGTGAATATGGCCCATTTACAACACTTCCAACAGGCTGTTATTCAACGCAGGCCCTATGCAATGACAAAACAAAAATTAATATTTTCCAAAAGGGCCAATTCACACCAACACGCTGCCTTGGTGTACCTTTGTGAAAATAAAACCTGATACACATAAATGACGTGTGCTGTATCGAATGACAAGGGAAAAAAAAGTATTTTGACTCCCACATAACAAAATGCATATCAGTGCAACAAAATGCACATTAAAGAACATCAAGTCAGCATTTAACATGCATCATTGTGAGCGAAAAGCAACGGGCATGGTGTGAATCCAGCCTAAAGCCAGCCATACATGGGTCGAATTCCGAAAGAATTTTCTTTAGAAAATCTTTTCTAAAAATGTTCATTCAAACCTTGCACCATTAGTGGGTCACAGAAATGGACAATTTTCGTGTGACCATTGAATTTGGGTGATCGGGCATGATGGAAATTTTTTGAAAAATGAACAAACTTCAAATAAATGATGGGAGAATCGCGTGGGAAATATAAACAAAAAGAAAAGAGCGTGAGCTGTAACCTGGAAAGAAAAGAAAATTCTTGGTCACGAAAATTCTTTTCTGTAGCAACATGTGAAATTGAAGGCTTTGTTGGCTGAATTACAAAATCAATGGTAGCACCATTGGATTACAAAATGCACGGAATTTCCGATTTTCTAAAGAAAATTCGTTTTGAATTTGACCCATGTATGGCCAGCATTAGAGACAGCAAGAAATGTTCTACAGGTATATTTGGAAATCAGATCACCAAATTACTGGCAAATGGGAAGAGAGAAACGAATGCACTATAAGGGCCCATTCTTGACATGTCTGTTGAGCTGCTTTCCTCAACGTGAGTCCAACACAATGAAAAGCTGAAATCAATGGTTTGTAAAAAGTCAAGTTCACAATTACACACTGCACTGATGGGCCCTGGATAAAAATGGAACAAGCTGCTTTAAACACATTGTGTTGCAGGGTTTAAGAAAAACAAAGTGAAGTATTTTGTCTTCTGCTGTGAAAAAATGAGTTGCATTGAATGCATGCTGGCAAATACTAAATGCAATTAACTTAACGTGTGCCAACATCCATTTTGTATTGATGTGCGGCTTTATTTGCTCTCAGCAGGAACCAAATACATTATTTTTCTTTCTTTCATGTGCGTCGCAGCATGCTGTGATGCATTGGAACCTGTTGTGCGGTTTTAAATGCAGGCTGTACCATTTTCCCTCAGTGCCTGGGCACCAATTCACAAAAAGAACATTGGGGAACTGGAGAAAGTACAGAGAAGGGCAACCAAACTGATAAAAGGCATGGAGAAGATCAGCTATGAGGAAAGATTAGAGGAACTGAATTTATTCTCTCTTGAGAAGAGGAGATTAAGGGGGGATATGATCAACATGTATAAATACATCAGTGGTTCATATAGTGAACTCGGTGTAGAGTTATTCACCCTGAGGTCACCACAGAGGACAAGGGGGCACTCTTTACGTCTGGAGGAAAAGAAATTTAATCTCCAAATATGGAAAGGTTTCTTCACAGTAAGAGCTGTGAGAATGTAGAATAGATTCCCTCAAGAGTTGGTTCTGGCCAGCTCAGTGGATTGCCTTAAAAAAGGCCTGGATTCTTTCTTAGATACACAGAATATAACTGGATACTAACATTTATAGGTAAAGTTGATCCAGGGAATATCCGATTGTCTCTCAGAGGATCAGGAAGGAAGTTTTTTCCCTGTAGAAGCAAATTGGATCATGCTTTGCTGGGGGTTTTTTTGCCTTCCTCTGGATCAACTGTGGGTATAGGATTATAACTTTTTTTTAATGGTTGAACTGGATGGACTTTTGTCTGTTGTCAGCCAGACTAACTATGTAACTAACTATGCCCACCTACAAAATGTATTGGTGTGAATTCACCCGAATTTATTATTTATTTATTTCAGGTACTTGTATAGCGCCGTAAATTTACGCAGCACTTTACATATATATATATTGTACATTCACATCAGTCCCTAACCCTCAAGGGGTGTACAATCTAAGGTCCCTAACTCACATTCATACATACACATACTAGGGACAATTTAGACAGGATCCAATGAACCTACCAGCATGTCTTTGGAGTGTGAGAGGAAACCGGAGTACCCAGAGGAAACCCACGCCGGCACAGGGAGAACATGCAAACTCCAGGCAGGTGGAGCCATGGCTGGGATTCAAACCAGCGACCCTAGTACTGCCAGGTAGAAGTGCTAACCAATGCAAACAATGGGATTTAACTTCTTTTTGCATTGGGCCTTTGTAGAAAAATGCAGTCCAAAGGATGTGGCGTGAATGAGCCCTAATAATACCTGAGTACTGAGCAGGCAGGCTGCTTCCTGTTTGAATTTTAAATTCTGAATTCCATACCATACAAAGGATCCCAATTAGTGGTGACATCTATGCTATGCTGCAAGAAATTTCTCTGAGCAGTTATGACAAAAATAGGTACCACAGAGAAGTCATTTGCTACAGCACATGAACTGCAGAGTATGTAATTATAGGGGAAGGGCTGGCTTTTGTTACTGGTTATAGTTTAACCCTTGGTAAGCTTAGGGCAAATAAAGAAGTGTTCAGTAGGTACGTGAAATCGTGTAGTAATGAGAAGCCTGAAACCAATGTCACAGGATGATGTTTTGTTCCCCTGTGATAAAACAGTCTGCATCCAGAAAATGACTGGCACCGAATGTAATAAACAGTCATGCAAAGTCCCTGACACTGAATACCCCCAGAATGCAGAGTTGGGAACAAAACAGGAATTCCAGCACTGCACAAAGGCTGGAACACAGCTTTGGACATGATTCTTTAAAACAAATAAGCACTGTGCTGATTTTTGCTTGTAGCAGAAAACAATGGGGTTGATTTACTAAAACTGGAGAGTGCAAATTCTGGTGCAGCTCTGCATCGAAACCAATCAGCTTCCAGGTTTTATTGCCAAAGCTTAATTGAACACGCTGAAGTTAGAAACTGATTGGCTACCATGCACCAGATTTTGCACTCTTCAGTTTTTGTAAATCAACCCCAAAGTGTTGTTTTTATTTGTGCTCTTTGTAAAACGACCCTAAAGGGACCATATTATAGTTCTCAGCATTAACCACTTACCCTCCTGAGGATTTACAGGCCATTTTTTGCGTTACGGCGCTGCGTGGTCATGCAACGCTGCACCCAAATGAAATTTACGTCCTTTTTTTGTATTCTGCTACATGTCTTTGCTAAAAAAAATCCCAATACGTGTAAATCAATTGGTTTACCTGAAAGTTATAGAGTTTACAAATGGCGGTATAGATACTGGGATTTTTTTTTCCTACTAGTAATGGTGGCAATCAGCAACTTTTAGAGGGACTGCAGCGGACATTCTGACACTGGGGGGAAACTAACTTGTTGTCACTGACATCCCCAGTGACACCAATACAGTGATCAGTGCTAAAAAAAAAATCACTGACACTGTACTAATGGCACTGGGCAGGAAGGGGTTAACATGAGAGATGATCAAAGGGTTAACTATATGTAGGGAGTGTTTTACTAGGGGACGGGGACGGGGGGGGGGGTGCTTCACTGTAAGCACACTGCTCAGGATGGCTGTGCACAGTCATCCCGAGCAGTGTGCCCAACCTGACAGGGAAGAAGACTGTAAACAAAACAGTCTTCCTCCCTGTCGGAGATGCTCGGTATACACTGCTGGGCACCGGCGGGCAATTACCGTCCGGGACCCAGTAACTGAAAGCCGCGGCCGCAAATGGCAGCTCGGGTAGGGAGTGCGCGTAAATGCAAAATCACGTATATACACATGATTTTGCGCACCCGTGCCGCCCTGTAGCAGTATTTCTGCTATAGGCGGTCAGGAAGTGGTTAAAGCAGCATGTACTTGGCAAAATAGCAAGCATGCTGGAATGTTATTGTTAATGTATTGTTTTGGTTTTGTGTCTTGTTGCATTTTCAAAATATGATATAATGGAGTATGCACTTTATCTGCCCATGCATTGTACAGTGTTGGATCATCTGCTCAGCATCTTTATCAGAATCATAGTCTGTATGGCAAACGCTAACATTAGTAGAGTGGCAACTGACTGTTATTATACAGGATTTATAGCACCAACAGTTTGTGCAGTGCCTTACAACGTGTGGACAAACAAACAGTACAGTTATAATACAATTCAATGCAGCAGGAATCGGAGGGCCCTGCTTGTTAGAGCTTACAATCTAAAAGGGAGGGTCAAGTGATACTAAAGGTCATAACTATGGGGGATGAGCTGATAGAGAAAATAAAAGTACAGTTGTTAGATGGAGGCAGGATAGGGGTCTCTGAAGAGAAATGTTTTCAAGGATTGCCTAAAAGCGGACAGAATAGGAGACAGCCAGACAGATTGGGGCATGGACTCCCTGAGGATGGGAAAGGCTCAAGAGGTGAGCATGGGAGGGGGTGACAAGGGAACTAGAGAGCAGGAGGTCTTGGGAGGAACAAAGACAACAATTTGGTTGGTATCTTGAGACTAGGTAATGATGTAGCTGGGGGCAGAGTTGTGGATGAATTTATAAGTTAGTTAGAATTTTTAATTTAATTTGCTGAGTGAATGGCAGCCAATGGAGAGATTGGCAGAGAGGGATAGCAGACACTGAGCGGCTGGTAAGGTGGAAGAGTCTGACAGCAGCATTCATAATGGACTGGAGGGGGGATAGCCTATGTAAAGGTAATCCAGTGAGGAGGGAGTTGCAGTAGTCGAGGCAAGAGATGACCAAGGAGTGGACTAAGAGGTTTGTGGTGTCATTAGTTAGGAAGGGACGTATTTTGGAGATGGATTTGGACAGTGATTGGATGTGGTGCCGAAAGGAGAGTTTAGAGCCCAAGATTACACCTAGCACCCTGGCTTGCTGGGATGGGTTGATGCCTGTGCCATTAATCTCGTCAGGGAAAGAGGCACATGGGGGAGGAAATATTAACCACTTCCTGTCCGGACACTTTTACCCCCTTCCTGTCCAGGGCAATTTTTAGCTTTCAGCGCTATCACACTTTGAATGACAATTGCGCGGTCATGCAATACTGTACCCATATGAATTTTTTACCATTTTTTGGAGACAGATAAAGCTTTATTTTGGTGGTATTTATTCACCGCTGGGATTTTTATTTTTTTTACTATGTAAATGAAAATGTTCAAAAATTTTGAAAAAAAGTGTTTTTTTAAATAAAATTTTGCAAATAAATAATATTTCATCATAAATCTTAGCCAAAATTTATTCCGTTATTTTTTTAGTAAAAAAAAAAAAATCCAAATTAGTTTATAACCAAAAATTATAATTTTTAAACATTTTTTTTTACATTTTATTTTATTTTTTTATATTATTATTATTTTTTTTTTTTTTTACATACTGTCACCCTAGCAGTACACTGTCACCATGGTGACACTGTACTACTTGTGGAGGGTGATGAAGATTTTTTTTTTACACGGATTGCTTTTACACCCATATAGGATGTAAAAGCAATCATTTCTTTCTCTCGGTCTGCATTCCTGCAGTCATTGAGAATTACTGAGTGAGCTGTGAGTGGTCACAGCTTGTCACATGGTACAAGGCTGTTGTGAATAGCCTTGTACCATGTGACCTCTGTGATCATTCACAGATTTCACACGTAGTAAGCAATGATGTCATAAGTGACATCTTGCTTACTACTTTGCATGTGATCACTGATTCGCCAATCAGTGATCACATGATCGGGACCTCGTACAGAGGTCCCGTCCGACGATCGGTGTTTCACTGTGTCCGGAGGACACAGCGGGCACCGGATCGCGGTGGTGCGCGCTCCCAGGGAGCGCGCACAGCTAGAAAAGGCGGGTGCCGTTTATGGACGGCATCCCGACCCTGGACTGCCACCGCCCTGCCGTTTATAAACAGCAGGCGGGCGGCAAGAGGTTAAGAGCTCGGTTTTGGATAGATTGAGTGGTGTCACATCCAGACTGATAGCATGAGGAGACTGATGTTGTGAGCTGAGGGATAGAGAGATAGATTTGGGTGTCATTAGCATAGAAATGAAATTGAAAGCCATGGGAGACTGACACAGGGAGGTAGTGTAGATTAAGAATAGGAGAGGTCCAAGAACAAAACTTTGGGGGACCCCGACGAAGAAAGGAAGAGGAGAGGAGTAAGTAGAATTGTAAATGACACTGAAGGTGCAGTGGGATAGGTAGGATGAGAACCAACAAAGAGCACAGTCACAGAGACCAAAGGAGTAACATTTTTGAGGAGGAGGGGGTGGTCAACTGTATCGAAGGCAGCCGAAAGGTCCAGAAGTAGAAGTACAGAATAGTGTCCATGGATTTTTACAGTTAGTAAATCGTTTGTGAGTTTTAGGGGGCGAAATCCAGACTGAAGGGGATCAAGATGGTTATTCTTATTTAAGTAGTCATTCAGTTGGTTGTAGACCAGGCATTCAGGGAGTTTGGAGGAAAAGGGAAGCAAGGAGATGGGGCATAGGTTGATCAGACTGGTGGGGTACAAGGAAGGCTTTTTAAGTATGGGAATGACTAGTGCATGTTTTAGAGAGTTGTGGAAGATGCCAAAAGAGAAGGGGAGATTGAAGATGTGAGTTAGAGAGTGTAGCATAGAGCCAGAGGGTGACTGCAGTATTTGAGAGGGAATAGGGTCCAGAGGACAGGAGGTTAAGTGGGTACTAGAAAAAATGTTTAGCTACTTCGTCTATAGTAGCAGGGTTGAAAAACGGAAGTGTTGAGAGTACCTGTGGACACGGGGTGTTAAGTGGGAAGGATATCTGTAGAGTGGATATTTCACCACGAATTGTATCAATCTTATTTCTGAAGTGCTTGGCGATCTGGGCAGTGAGTGAGTTAGTGGGTGGAGGCATTGGAGGATGAAGTAGAGAGTTAAGGTAGAGAAGAGTTGATGGGGACTAGATGAGAAGGTTTTAATGACAGTGATAAAATAGGTCTGCTTGGTAATGTGGAAGCAAGAATTGTATTTGTGGAGGACAGATTTATATTGCTTGAAGTCTTTGTGAGACTTAGTCTTTCGCCACAGATGCTCAAGAGCACAGCTACCATGTTTCCCAGAAAATAAGACACTTTTTTTTTTTTCTTTAGCCAAAATAAATATAAAACACACTAGGTCTTATTTTTTTTTTTTAATGTCCAGGTGTGGACAGGGGGTGCAGAGGTGAGCTGCAGGCAGTTGTGGATGAGGGTTACTATAGGGAGGGCCGGCTGATGACAGTTGTGAGCTGTAGTCAGGTGTTACAGAGATGAATTGACAGGTGGGTTTCAGACAGGATGCAGAGATGAAGGGTGCAGGGGTGAGTTGCGGACAGGGGATGCAGAGTTGAGCTGTGGCTGGGGGGTGCAGAGGCAAGCTGTAGCTAGGGGGTGCAGAGATGGGTTGCAACTCAGCTCACCTATGCACCCTGTCTGCAACTGTCAATTTACCTCTGCAACACCTGACTGCAACTCACCTTTGCACACCCCCCCCCCCCTCACTTCACTGCCCTCATATGGCTAGCTTTGCAAAACACAGCTGTCATCAGCCGGCCCCTCTCTATAGTAACTCCCGTTTCGGGTCCTATCTTCCCACACAGTGCACCAAGCCCACTCACTCACTGCTCCGCCTCTTCCCCACTGGCCGGTGATCACCCCTGGGGCATCGGCTTCCATGCATTAGGCTGCAGGACCAGATGCCCCGCCCTTAAACACACTGCACACCACATATATCTGTTCTTTCCCTGTCCGACAGCGAGTACGGTAGGAAGGTTCTGTGGGAGTGGATGGTGCTGGCACTTTTGTGTTTATAAGGGACAGTAGATATTGGTGTGCACAGGGCCAGTGCCGGAGGTGGCAGAACAGCGTAAAGCCATGTTCCAGCTGAAAAAAAGCTCTGATCACAACTAGGTCTTATTTTTGGGGTAGGTCTTATACTTTAGCAATTCCCAAAAATAGTACTAGGTCATATTTTCAGGGTTGGTCTTATTTTCGGGGAAACGGTACGTGGTTGTGGTGGTGTTGTGTTGTTTTGTGTGTTGTTGTGTTTTTTTTGGGGGGGTTTTTTGCAGCTTTTGGTCAGTCTAGCTATATACTGTGGTGGGTGTGGATGGAGTTGCTAATTAATCAGTCAGGAGTTAATAAGCGGCATACAGCTAGCAGAGCAAACTTTTCACACCACACTCACACTGCAAGAGGGCAGGGTTGTAAAGATTAGAATCGGTCCATAATTTAGCTAAGACACTTAAAGACAAAATAAACATCACAATAACATGAACAGGGCTATAGATGGATGAGAAGCAGCAATAACATAGATGCAATGTTTACCATAGAGACCTTGAGAGAAGTCAGTCTGTATTCAGGTTAAGGTAGATGTGAAGCTGCAGTAACATAGATGCAAAGTAATGAAACAAATGACTATTTTCATAATCAATTAATTGGCCAAATATTGTTTCAATTAATTAGATAAAACCCTCAAAAAAATGTGTGGTGTGTAATTTAAGTAATAGGTACATTAAAAATAAAAAATTCTTGAACATCTATATGCAGTAGTAAATATAAATAACCAACTATATGGTTAGAGAACCATATATCTAATTCACTCTCAGAATAACAGAAGAGATACAGGGGTTCGGAAAAAAAAAATTAAAACACTAAAGTGACAACATGTTTCGTGTTGAAAGCGGAAGTGATATAACATTCTTTTGCTTCTGCTGTGTGATGAGACACATAACAGGTGGTGACAACTACTTTTATCAATTATGTTTAGTTGTTTCAACCCTAAACATTAGGGGAAATTCTGAAAGGCAATTTTAGTGTGAAACTACAGGTGTTTATAAACACAAGGTGACCATCTGGATCGGGTACGTGTATGGGTACTTGCGCTTCTATGGGTGGCTTCAGAAAGTTCTGGCTAACACATCTCATGGGAGAAAGTGATTGTACAGCTTAGAAACCAAAAAGTCACCAGATCTGTGTGATGAGGGTCACTCATTCCTCCTGTATATACAGTACATTCAAAAAATTACCCAAGTATGACACTTACACTGGTGAAAACAATGGAGTAACCCTACATGTGCCTGGATCACAACCATGGCAGCTTAACCACTAAAATGAACCTCATTGACCTTCCCCCCAAGACTTTTTCTGTCACTTTGGTCATTCTGGGCAAAGTGATGGGTTCCATTTAAAGTACCCCCCCCCCATCCATTTTGGCTCAAGGAAGCACTGCCTCCTGGGAGGTGGTCAAAAGCTGTCCCATACCCAGAAGCAGCGGGCATATCTCCATGCTCTGACAGCAGGATGGAGTGGTGGGGGAGCTCAGCGAAGGTGCATTTAACATAACCCCTATTGATAACTTACCTTGGAATGCTACATTTCCCTTACTGGGAGTGAGAAATATCAGCACCAAAAGCATACAACACTGAACCAGGGTTTTAGCTGTTAAAGAATAGTAAACTCCAAATACAACAAAGTGCAACTTACCAATCATTAGATTTGATGGTTGCATTCGTTTTATTTTTTTTATTTTTTTTCCCCCCCTCCCATTTTCACCTGGTGATCTGACCACCGGTACTTCTGTGCATCAACAAAGATGTCAACCTAGGGAGAACATTATATAGGTCATTAAAGTGGAACTTCATTCTCAGCAGGCGGCGGACTAAGCTCACGGCATTCTCATGTAGGTGACAATTAAGTTAGTAAAGTGAGTACCTGTCAAAAAAAAAGTACCCGTTCCTTGTGTAAGAAAAAAAAAAAAAAAGAGTCAGCATGTAAGAGGTTGGAGGGAGACTTTCCATTTTAGGTGAAAGTCTGCTTTGAAGTGGTTGTAAACCTCAAACATGAAATATGAACAAAGCATATCCCTCAATAGTGTGTACTTGTCTCAATCCAGACCACTAAGAGGTAGATTTACTAAAACTGATGTACTCAGAATCTGGTGCAGCTGTGCATGGTAGCCAATCAGCTTCTAATCTCAGCTTGTTCAGTTAAGCTTTGGCAATAAAGCCTGTAAGCGGATTGGTTTCTATGTGGAAGTGAGCCTGACTTTTCAGCTTTAGTAAATAAACCCCTAAGTGTTATTTCTGTCTGCTGCTTCATTCCTCAATTGGCATGATTCACTTCTGACAAGTTTTCCTGATACTAAGAGAAAAACAGTGATGGGGAGGAACCTCCAGCAGAGTGACAGCTTCACCTCTGTTCCTGTGAGCTGTGTGGAGGGGGGTGTAGCTCTTTCCTCCAATCAGCTGTCAGCACTCTCCTCACTGAGCTCTGCAGAGTGTAATTTCATCTTTCCAACCACTTTTTTCTGAACTCTTAGACAAGCTTTATAAATTCAGCACTTTTTTTAAAGTTCTGTGTATCACCTGACGACAGTCATGTCAGTGGGTATATGGAAGAGTTTACAACCATTTTAAGTAGTAGCAAAATGCTTAGAAGGAAGACACTTAGGTGGGTGATTAAGGAGTAGTAAAAAGTAAAGGTGGCCAATTTGAATAAGGGGTGTGGCTATTTTGATTAAAGTGTTACTAAACCCACAACAGTAAACAGTCTGTATATGCAGTAAAGCATGCTTGTTATACTCACTGTAGAACCTAAGGGGTTAATCCTCTGCATTGTGTAAAAACGCTGTTTGATCCTGACTTCTCTGATCCTCCCCTTCTTCCAGTGTCCCCATCTTATCTCCTGATAAGGCATATATCATGTAGAGTCACTCTGCACATGCTCAGTTTGGTGTGTACTGCTAGAGATATTTCTTTTTTCTTGGGAGGGTGCATGTGATCAGCACAGGGCCAATCAGCACTGTCCAGAAAGAGGCCAGGGATTCTGTATCCTCCTAAAGCAAAATGAAAACTCCTACAAGCTTTAACCAGTGCTCTGCTGAACACTGATAGAAGTCACAAGACTCTCTAACCGCTGATGAGAAAAAGTATTTAGCCGTTTATATTTACTAAAATAATTGCATTTCCATGTTGTGTGTACTGTGGGAGACCAGATATAGTGAATGCAGGGTCCTGGGTTTAGTAACACTTTAAGCCTCTTCTTCAAAGAAGAAATGCTCCAGACACTGCCAGAAACATGTCCACATAGACACAAATGGTATTGTATTGACTCCACCAAAAACATATTCATAGAGACAAACTGTACCATATGGACACCACCAGAGACACATCTGCAGAATGTGGACCTGTGTCCAGATCATGCATCCTAATATTTGCATATTCTAAAGAAGTAGTAAAAGCACTTTAAAACAAGCCCTCATTAATCTCCCTATACTTAAAGTAGAACTAAAAGCAAAACTTTATTTCGTTTTGGATAGAGTGGAGATGGATTAGAGCACCTATCGGTTTTTTATTGCTGTCTGTGCCCCCAATTAAGGAGATTCACTCTCTTTATTTGTCCTGTTTACCATTATCACTGAAAAAGAAAAAAGTGGAAATATTCCAATGGGGACACTAGTTCTGGGGATCCCCTAGAAATCTGCTTCATTTGCAGGGATTTCCTCTCACTTCCTGTTTGGCTATGGAACAGGAAGTGAAGGGAAATCTCCGCAATTGGACACATATGGCGAAAAAAAAAAAATCTGACAGGGCTTATAACCCTCCATTATTCTATCCAAAATGACAAGAAATGTTTTGCCTATAGTTCTACTTTAAAAAAAGAAGTACAGTAAAAGCTCTTTTGGCTGTACATCTAATGTGGATCACAGGAGTGCAGTTCGTTCTGCACTCCTGTGACCCATCTTTAGCTGACAGCTGAAGCCCACTGTCGGATGAGATCACTCAGCCGGTCCAGGCTGGGGAAAGATCCCGGCTTCAAAGTCAGGATCCACCCCAGAGTCTGGAGCGACATCTGGCTCAGCCTCTCAGTGATCTGCTGAGAGCCTGAGCTAGCCACTTTCTACCCGTTCACAGCCCAGCACTCCAGTGAGCTCGGGGGTAGGTTAGAGCAGAAAGCAGTGACCGACAGTCCTGCTCTCTGCTCAGTGTTGCTGTGAGAACTGTGATCTCTGAGTTCTCACCTTTACAGCCATCAGGGGACAGCTGCTGCATCAGACTGATACTAGGTTAGTGTTACTAAACCCAGGACCCTTCATTCACTATATCTGGTCTTCCACAGTACACAGAACATGGAAATGCTATTATTTTAGTAAATATAAACTGCTAAATACCTTTTCTCATCAGCAGTTAGAGCAGTCTTGTGACTTCAGCAGAGCACTGTTTAAAGCTTGTGGGAGGAGTTTTCTTTCTGCTCTAGGGGGATGTAAAAACCCCTGACCTCTGTATGGACAGTGCTAATTGGCTCTGTGCTAATCACATGTACTCTCTCAAGAAAAGAAAAAACCTTTCTAGCGATACACACCAAACTGAGCATGTGCACATGGCTACGGGTTCAGTCTGTCTTATCAGCGTGGACATTTGAACAAGAGGAGGGGGCAGAGAAAACAGGATCAAACAGCCTTTTTACACAATGCAGAGGATTAACCTCTTAGGTTCCGCAGTGAGTAGAACAAGCATGCTTTGCCGCATATACAGACTGATTTTACTGTTGTGGGTTTAGTAACACTTTAACCTCCCTGGCAGTATTCCCGAGTGTAGCTCGAGGTTAATTATCAGTGCCAAAAGCGGTAACCCCAAGCTACACTCGGGATTACCCTGCAGCATTGATCAGGGATTCCCTCAATCACTTACCTTGTCCTGCGCTCCCACAATGTCTCCCCTGCAGCGTCCCCGGCCATCTCCTCCAGCTGATGCCGGCATCCGTCTTGTGGGTTCCGCCGGGAATTTTAAAAATTTTAAAAAGCGACATTCACTAATACACTAAAATCACATAGTATAACATTACTGTGTCAAACCATTTCACATATATTTTGTCCCGAGTGCTTTGTCCTGCGCCCTGCCTGCATTTTTACTGTTCTTTCTGCCTGGAAACTGAGAAAAGTCCATGGCGTCCAAAAAAGCGGTTTTAGACAACCTAGAATACAACAACAGTAAATCAGAACCACTTGCAGAATTGAGTGATGATTCGTGGGGAAATTCATCATCAGACACTGAAAACGATTTTGCGACTGAGCTCAGTGATGTGCGAACTTGGCGCTACATTTCAAATTTCAGTGTTTTTGGTTTGATTACATTATTGAATTAAATTTATTTTATTATTTTTTATTATTATTTATTATATTATAATTTATGATTTCATGTTTCAAATTTTATCATACCCGGGATGTTTACTAGACTCTTGTTTGGACAGATTTCAGTGAGTTATTCCTAAAAATTACAGGCCTACAATAAAAAAACGACATATTTCCATGAAAAAAAATTTACTGCTTTCAGCACAGAAATATGGACATAATCAGACCACTAGGGAGGTTAAGTAAGATTGGGCAAAAAAAAAAAATATTTTTTTTTTAATTACACAAAAGAGGCAAATAAATCTTATCTTTTTTTCTATGCAAACTTTCACACCTGAGCATTTTGTAGCTTGAAGCTACAAAATGCCTGACAAACCAAAACCCGTGTTTTTACATTTTCCATGTTCACATTTGAGTGTTCAGATACCTGTAGCTCAACAATTGAAGCACCAAAAGGTACATGAGCTACTTCTGATTGTGGGAAACATAGTGCTGTTTGCTTGCATGGACATGACATACAGCCAGAGGGAAAGTCCTCCTCCCTGCACACAGAAATAGAGATTTTTTCTGAGCAACACGATAACAATATTGGGGCAGAAAAAGTGGGATTTTTTAATTCTATGCAAGAAGATAAAAAGCCTTTTGCATGTTGCTCCACCCCCCAGCACGTCCCTTACACTTACTTAAGCTTGATCTCAATCCAGCGACCAGCACAAGAGCAGTGGCTCTCTGCCTCCTCATTGGTTCAGAAACATCAGCAGGAGCCATTGGCTCCCACTGTTGTCAATCAATGGGAGGAGGGAGCAAGGGTGGGGCCTTACCCTGCTCTGTGTGTCTTGTGGACACAGAGCCAGCTTGGGAGTGAGCCTGCACGAGTACCCCCATAGCAAGCAGCTTACTCTTACTCAGGGGGAGGAGCCAGGTCCCAAGAAGAAGAGGATTAGGGTTGCTCTGTGCAAACCACTGCACTCAGCAGGTAAGTACAACACGTTTGTTTTTTTAAAATAACATTTAAACCTTGACAATCACTTTAAAATGATCGTAAAGCTTCAAATATTTTTTCATTAACATAAGCATGTCATACTTACCTATTCTGTGCAATGGTTTCCTCTTCTTCTCAGGTCCTCTGCTGGCAATCCTGCCCCCTGATGAATGTCCTCATAGAAATCCGCTTTCTCTGGTGGCACTCTTGCAGGCTCACTCCTGAGCTACCCTGTCTGTACCTAATGACACAGACAGTGGGACTCAGCTCCGCCCCCTGCTCCCTCATCATGGGCTCCTGCCCCCTGCTCCCTCAATGGCTCCCGCTGCTATGAATATGCTCTGTGAGGAGGGAGAGAGCCTCTGCTCTCATACACAGTGCAGGATCGAATTCAGGCTCAGGTAAGTATAAGGGGGTGAGGGGGGGAATTTGCGACATAGGAAGCATTGTTAAAAAAAAACAAAAAACTTTAGGCTTTAGAACCACTTGAATCAAACCTAGGGACTGGGATCTGAAAATGCATACTTAGATTGATCCTGGAGTTCTTTTTCAATGCTCATAATCTGGGCACAGGTACACTTTAGAGCTGAGCTCCAGGTATTATTATACAGGATTTATATAGTGCCAACAGTTTTCGCAGTGCTTTACAAAATGAAGGTAGACATAACAGTTACAATACAATTTGGTACAAAAGGATACAGAGGGTCCTGCTTGTTAGTGCTTACAATCTAAGATTGAGCTGTATTGCATCCTTACATTAGTCCAGCTTAGATCAACATAAATATGCACATTTCATACCTGAAGGACAGTGGGGGGAGCTGCAAATCACTGTAGTAGTTGGCACTATTACAGTGATAGCAGCAGTCTCCCCGCGTCCTGTGCTGAGTGCCTACCCCTCTGCACACTGACTCCAGGGGGTTGCTCACTAGGAACTGCCACCATTCACAGAACACAATGTATTTTTTTCAATGAATACAAGATATTTTCTGAATGAATGAGGTGGAGGAGGCGTGATGACATCACGATGTCCACCACTTCCACTGAGGAATGGAGAGGGAAGGTTTCTGATGGAGGCCGTTAAGAGTGCCAAAGAGGCTGGGTCCTCCAACATCATAGAGAATATAGAACTTTGCAGTGGTGCGGGTGACAGATTAATTTAAATGATACATTTACAGAAGTAAAGTTATCCTTTAATGTTCAAAACAAGAAAGAATGTTAGCCATGATTATAAATAATGCCTAGCTTCTCTGACCAAAGTATCCCAGCGTTTCCTACTACAGGTGCATGCTTAGCAAAATCTGACAGCTGCAGCCTTCAGCAATGTTCAAAGCCTGGAGCAAAAATGTTACCTCTGACCTCACCGCACAGTAGATCCCCGTAGATTTTAATGGGACAATCTTCCAAGTGTTTCCAGCCAAAACTTTTTTTTCTCAATAGAGTGGGGAAATATTAGAACCTGTGTCAGGTCCTGCTGAGAGGACTCGCACCCTCTATTTGTCCTGGGGACCTTTGGCAACAGGAGAGAAAGTGATGGGAAATCTAACATTTGTAAGCTGTGCCACTGGACAAAGAAGGGAGAGGAAATCCTCTGCTGTTGTGGTGCCAATAAATACAGTCTAAGAGGGTATTGTGTGACTACAACAGGAAGTGTGGCAAAATCTCCCCTATGTGCAGCCTTACCAGTATGCCCAATCATCCATCGATAATTATCAGATGATTTTTAGACCTTGCAGATGTTTTATGGTCTTTGTTGTCTGTGTCTTATGTATCTGTGGCTATCATATCCTATTCACGGATTACAAAAATGGGAAAGTCTGGTCTTCTGCTTGGTAACCACATGTGAAGAAAGATGCAATAAATATGTGAAATTACCTCTGCCCTAAATTACCATGTAGCCTCACTCCTACTGAACTACTTGTACTTGTTTTTCAACCTTCCTCTAGCAGAGGAACAAAGGTGAAAGTACAACTCATTCAAAGAGGATGGAGAGTGGCTAATCAGCATATTAGCGACAGAAAATTGTGAAATGTTCCATGTTAAGTAAAGGTTTAAACCTTCAAACACAGAAGGAATATCCTCGTATACCAAGGCATACATATGTGCTATTTACACAGTGTAAACCAATCTTTAGAGCACAAGGGGCGATTGCACAGTTCAGGGTCAGGTAACACTAGCATACTATTTTTTTTTTAATTGGCCAACTACAAATTAACAACTTGATGCCCTTCAATAGTTTTCACCCTGTTTATCTGCCTGATGCATGTCATTGCAATAACTTATAAGTAAACTTTATTAAAATAAGATGTTGCACCATTATATAATTTATCCAATGCCAATTAAAAACATTGTAGCCAAGTGCCAACATACAAATACTGTATGTCCATATTAGGTTTCTACAATCTCTGCATTATGTATGCCATACGTGAACATAAGAAAAAGGTTTCTTTTATCCAAGCCGATAATGGGGCAAATATCCTTCAAAAGGTCAAACAAACTGAGTTCCAAGGGCTCTTAACAGATTCCAACATAGCTGAACATAACAAGTGGCATATTACTGAATAAAAGCAGATGTGGAGGAGGGTGCTTTCAGCAGCTGAATCATTTTTTAATCATTTTCTATGGGGAACAATCTTTATGGGCCCATTCCATGGGCTAACTTACATGTGCCTTGGTAGCAGGGGCAAATGACAGCTACCTATGCCTAATAGGTGTTTACAGTGAAGGGAGATGCATATGCCAGGCCCTATTTTCTTCCTTTAGCCCACATGCACACTGGGTGTGACTTGCCAGATCAAAGTCGCATGACAAGTTCTATCCTATTTTCCACTATGGAACTGTTCAAATTGGTGTAGCTTTGCAGCTGCATCGACTTTGAAAAAGCTTCCTGCACTATTTTTGTGCAATTTCATGTGCAACTCGCATTGACATGTGTGTATGAAGTCGCACAGATGTCGGCAAGTCACACTGATCGGCGGCTTTAAAATCGCACTGAAGTATTGCGACTTCAAACCCGCACCCGGTGTGAACCGGGGCTAATGCCACTTCCACTTGAGTAGCAGTCTTTACCTCCCTCTAAAAAGAAATCTGAGGTGGGTCTCTTTTCAGTGGGTGAAAGAGCAGTGGCTTCCAGGAGTTCAAAAGGATATCCTGTTTCCTCCTAATTGCATGTTTTTTTGTTTAGCTGTTTTTTATATTCCTATAATGTATTGAAATACATAGGTGTATTGTAACATTGAGAGACAGAAAAGCAACAAAAAATTCAAAAGAAATGCATGTCTAACAAATTATGCACTGATTTGCATGTTTATGAGGGAAATAAGTATTTGATCCCCTATCATTTAGCATGATTTCTGGCTACCAGGTGTCTTTCATACAGGCAACAAGCTGAGATTAGAAGCAGTCTCTTAAAGGGAGTGCTGCTAATCTCATTTTGTTACCTGTATAAAAGACACCTGTCCACAGGAGCAATAAATCAGGTTCCAAACGCTCCAACATGGCAAAGACCAAAGAGCTGTCCAAGGATGTCAGGGACAAGATTGTAGACCTACACAAGGCTGGACTGGGCTACCAAACTATTGCCAAGCAGCTTGGTGAGAAGGTGACAACAGTTATTGCAATCATTCACAAATTTCTTTTGAATTTTTTGTTGCTATTCTGTCTCTCAGTGTTACAATATACCTACCATTCAATATTACTTTGTGAGTGGGCAAACATTCAAAATCAGCAGGGGATCAAATACTTATTTCCTTCACTGTATCACTAAATTACTTTTACTTATTTATATTTGAAAATTATTTTATATACAAATTTTTCTTTACTATGTTCAGCAGCCAGTGCTAAAAATAAGGATTGTGTATTTGCAGCGAGTGCTTATTTTAAGGGATTATCAATGCATTAAAGTAATTTTTAATCTGACTTTCATATATTTTTATTGTATTAAAGTATATGTAAACCCTCACCTTGTAAAACAGCCCATTTAGTTTAAAATAGAAATGAAAGTCAAAACATTTCTGTAAAGATATATGTAAAAAATAAATTATATATACTTTTTCCCCCGTTTTATAAGTGAGCACACACTCTATAAGCTCCTTATGCAGTTGAGAACACAGAAATGGGGGAGGGGAGAAACAGCAGTACAAAGGATAACACTATTTAGCTTCTAGGAGTAGAAAAAAATACTAATAACTTCTAGGAGCTTAAAAAAAAAATCGCTAGTGTGTATGGAGCCTAAACAAGGAAATCTGTAGAACTAAAGGAAGCTTTCAGGGGCCCCCTGTGATCACTCTATGTTTAAAAGGGTAAAACCTAAGGCTTGCATCACACCTGTCCAATGTCCCACGTTGTGTTAAAGTAGCCAATTCATTTGAACAGGTTGTCAATGCAAAGTGAATTAAAAAAAAAAAAAAAAGTACCTCCCCCATTTTTTTATTTGTGATGTAGCACACCACGGTGCATGGTTGCAGTGCACTGCAAAGCTTTCTGTTACTGAAAAGCTTTGGTATAAAGGCACCCGAAAGTGACCTTAACCATCTTCACCCTCAAACAGCCCCATTGACGTCTAAAGCTGGCCATACATAGTTTGTTTTCTCTCGTTCACCCCATTAGCTGATTGAAAAAAAAAATCAATAGCTTCCTTCATTCACAATAAACAGAGTACATGAAGGAATCTGTAATGTTGGCTACTGTATTCTAACAGCCACAGCACCCGCAGCAGCTTGAATATATCTGAAGAGTGACTGCATCTGACTGGACATAGTCACTGTTCAATCAACAATTTTTTACCTGGCTCCTTCAATTTTTCAACTGGGTTTTGAAGAGCCAATAGTATGACAAGGCTGCCTACAGCTCCATTTTCAGCCTGTTCAGCAGGAATTGGCCAAGTTTCTTCAAGTTGTGTATGACCAGCTTAAGGGGATTAGTTTTCAAAGGAGTCTGACTACAGGTTGTCAACACTGACTGTGGCAGCGTGATGCGATTAAGTATACACTTACCTCCTTTATAACTGTCTAACACACATGTGCAGCAGCAGAAAGGTGCTCTGATGGGCATCCAATATTTATGTGCTTAGAGCGTGATCACTGTGTGCTCCCTGCACAAAGACTGAGCTGTTTATGACAGCTCTTGATCTGGACTAAGGCTGGTCATTATTATTATACAGGATTTATATAGCGCCAACAGTTTGCTCAGCGCTTTACAATATAAAGGGAGACAATACAGCAACGTTCAATTCCTTAAATCGTACAATCTAAGATTATTCTTTTTTTTTAGTTCCATACAGTGGGCTGATCAAAAAAAGAAAACAAATGGATTCCCCCATCTACACAAGCGAGGTGGATGCAGGAATATCCCTCGCTGTGCTATTATATTCTGACAGTGGGGACTCCTCTGCTGTCAGAATACACTGGTCAGCATTGCAGCAGATTGGCTGCATGGACTGATCAAATGGAAGCTTTCTAACAGTCCTGTTTGAGAGAGGTCTGTCATTAGATTGACTTCTGTTGAGCGGGAACAGCCATAGATGGATGGAAATTCAACCAGTCTCCGCTGAACATGATGAATTGTGATCCACCTTTGGCCGGTTTAAAGGATAAGTTCCCATAGCAGCTGCCACGTCCACCGCCCCCTCCCTCTGACAGATATTACAGGAAAACGTCTCCCCATATGATCTGTCAGATTTGAAAACTTCAATGAATGAATGAGCGAGCTGCAAATCCTGACAGCCTTAGCAGCTGTCCGCTTGTAGTTTTCAATGAATTACCATGGTGCTGTGGAGCGCCGTAGTAGTTCATTGAAGCTTCATGTCAGTATATCTGCTTGCTCCTACATCCCATACGGCAAGCAGATATTCTTACAGGTCTGCAGAAGATCTACATGGCATCAGTGATCTACTGATCGTTGGTGCAATGCTTTATAGGATCCTTTGGACAAAAATAATAAATTTTTTTTACCTGCAAAAAAAAAAAAAAAATGTGCATTTATTATTTTTGTCCAAAAAGGGAACTTATCGTTTTGGATAAGTTCACCTTTGGAACAGGTTACATGTTCCACCTGTTTTTAGCGTGGAACATGTTCCCATAGCTGCAGCCATGACCGCCACCTCCCTCCCTCTGACAGATAGTACGGGAAGACTTCTCCCCGTACTATCTGTCAGATTTTAAAACAGCGTGGCTGTGCGGGGCTCCGCCCACACAGCCGCATCACTCATTCACAGTCATCTATGAATGAGAGACTACAAGTCCCAACAGCCTTGGGGCTGTCAGCTTGTAGTCCTCAAACTACCATGGTGCTGTGAAGCTCCCTGGTAGTACATTCATTCTTCCTGTCAGAATATCTGCTTGCTTGTACATCCTGTACGGCAAGCAGATATTCTGACATTTCTGCAGGAGTCTTGCATGGCATCAGTGATCTACTGATCACTGGTGCAATGCTTTCCAGGCTCCTTTGATCAAAAATATTAAATGCACATTTTTACCTGCAAAAAACTGTGCATTTATTATTTTCATCCAAAAGGTGAACTTATCCTTTAACCACTTGTCTACCGGGCACTTATACCCCCTTCCTGCCCAAGCCAATTTTCAGCACTGTCATTTTGAATGACAATTGCGCAGTCATGCAACATTGTACCCAGATGAAATTTTTATCATATTTTTTACACAAATGGAGCTTTCTTTTGATGGTATTTAATCGCTGCTGGGTGTTTTATTTTTTGCGCTATAAACAAAAAAAAAAGAGCAAAATATTTTGAAAAAAAAAAAAGTTTTTCTTTGTTTCTATTATAACATTTTGCAAACAGGTAATTTTTCTCCTTCACTGATGTGCATTGATGAGGCTGCACTGATAGGCAGAACCGATGGGCATTGCTAGGCAGCACTGATGAGGTGGCACGGATAGGCAGAAGTAATGATGCTGCAATGATATGCAGCAATGATGGGCACTGATGGAAAGCACGGATGGGCGGCACTATTTGGCACTGACTGGCAGCACTGCTGGGCACTGATCATCAGTGACCTGATGATCAGTGCCGACCTGTTCTCTGGCAATTGCTGGTTATTGGCAGTACTTTCCTCACGCTGAAAGAGCAGTCGATAACCGACAACTGTATGTACCCGGTGATCTGCTGTGTCATTGGACACAGTTGATCACGTGGTAAAAGGCCGCTGTGATTGGCCATTTACCACATCACATGATCAGCTGTGTCCGTAAGACACATCGATCACAGAGATCGCCGGGTGTGCGCCACTGGTGGCGCACGGAAGGGCGCATTCTGGGAGGACGTCATATGACGCCCTCCCAGAACTGGACAACTATGCTGTAGCTGTCATTCGGCTATAGAGCGGTTAGCAAGGGGTCAAAGATCAGTAGTCGGCGGGACCAGCTTCCAATCATGTGATCACATGACTGCTGATTCTTGCTGCCCCCAGTGTTGATGGGGGAATCCTTCCCGTAGCACTATTGTATTCTCCCGGTGGAGGTGAGGGGAGCTTTCCCAGCTGGCAGGATACAATGGTTAGCAAGCCATGCACAGGGGGGAGGGGTGGAAGCTGTCCCCACCAGGAGAAGACAGTGATTGCTGCTAGTGGCTATAGCAGCCGCTAGCAATAATCGCATGTAAAATCTGGCAGGCTGGTTGATCAATCAATGAACTTGGGTATATTCAGACTGCCCATACATGGTTCGAATCTCAGCTGGTCCCTGCTGAACCTACCGAAATTTGAACAGTCCATGGCTGGCCTTACTGTCGGCAAACGGCTATAGCCACTGGCAGTAATTGAATGCAGAAGTGTCTAACAGGCGAGTTGTATCTAAGCCAATCGATGGATCAAATTGGGCACAATCAGCCTGCCCATAGATGGATCCAAATATGGCTGCCTCAGCATTGACTGGCTGAATTTTGATCCATGTATAGCCGGCTATACATTATAACATATGAATGCGATTATTTTTATCAAACTGGTCGCTTTTCCATGCTTATCTGAATCAATCTTTTACACGTTGGTCGTTCCCTTCAATGACAGATATCAGAAAAGTAGATTAAACTCCATTGTTACAATAGATCAAAAGTATTGCACACAGTGACTAAATGGTTAGCACTTCCACCTGGCAGTACTAGCGCAATCGGTTCAAATCCAAACACAGCACCCCCTGCCTGGAGTTTGCATGTTCTCCCTGTGCCTGCATGGGTTTCCTCCGGGTACTCCGGTTTCCTCCCACACTCCAAAGACCTGCTGGTAGGTTAGTTGGATCCTGTCTAAATTGGCCCATGTATATGAATGTGAGCTAGGGACCTTGTACACCCCTTGAGGGTTAGGGACTGATGTGAATGTACAATATGTATGTAAAGCACTGCGTAAATTGACAGCGCTATAGAAGTACCTGAAATATATAAATATGACCAGGACAAACGTTTTATGACTGCAATTGTCTTCCTTTCTGACCAGGACAGACACAATGGTAGGGTGCAGAGCTCCAGCAGCTGGATTCTATCTGTGCCAATGTCATATTTTTTCCATTCAGGAAAGCAGACACAGCAGAGGGGGTCCTGTGTTGTCAGAGGTCATTGGGGTGTCAGCTCCTGGGGTGTCCCATACATCTAGGAGGGACGGGCCCCGGAGTGCTTGTGATGATGACAGCAGCCACTGTGTGTCCTCCAATCAGATTCTGCCTGGGGAGCATACAGGACAGACCGGAGCTCATTCATTGCCTGCGATGACAGTCAGCACACATTCCTGTACACGGCTCCAGGGCTGAGCCCAGACCAGCCCAGTAGATGCACCGACCGGACCAGGACAGAGCTCTATACTGGGGGAGAGAAGATGGCACGTACCTGGGCATCCCGCCTCCCTCCACGGATGACAACAAGTGTCCCCGCACTCAACTTATCCGACTTCCACAGCCGCCCCCAACACCACACAGGACACCTGTCACCGCACACACAATGACACCTACCTGCGAGGATGGCTTTGCCCGGGTGGGTGAGCTTGGCACTCCCGGCGGGCGCAGCTGCAGCCAGACCTCGGTGTCCTGAGAGGACAGCTGACGGAGCTCCGGGAAGAGAGGAGAAGAAGGGAGACAGCGGGGGGCGCCCATTGCAGGACATGGCTGAGTGAGGAGTCAGGACCAGGGCTTAGAACGGGCAAACTCTGGTTCCGGCACCCGCCGTGTCCGGGATCCGGGGTAGGGGCGGGGCTGCTTCCCGCCTACAACCGCGCCCCGTCCTGCGTAACCACACTGACTTCACCGCCCTGAGGAGAGCATAGGGGACAACTACAGTACATCACAACATACATACTACAATGTAACAATTGTACACCCCACCTACATACTACAGTGTAACAATTGTACACCCCGCCTACATACTACAGTGTAACAATTGTACACCCCACCTACATACTACAGTGTAACAATTGTACACCCCACCTACATATTACAGTGTAACAATTGTACACCCCACCTACATACTACAGTGTAACAATTGTACACCCCACCTACATACTACAGTGTAACAATTGTACACCCCACCTACATACTACAGTGTAACAATTGTACATCCCGCCTACATAGTACAATGTAACAATACAGTGTAACAATCGTACATCCCCGCCTACATAGTACATAGTACAGTGTAACAATTGTACATCCCCCGCCTACATACTACAGTATGTACATCCCCCGCCTACATACTACAGTGTAACAACTGTACACCCCCGCCTACATACTACAGTGTAACAACTGTACACCCCCACCTACATACTACAGTGTAACAATTGTACACCCCGCCTACATACTACAGTGTAACAATTGTACACCCCACCTACATACTACAGTGTAACAATTGTACACCCCCACCTACATACTACAGTGTAACAACTGTACACCCCCGCCTACATACTACAGTGTACCAATTGTACATCCCAACCTACATACTACAGTGTACCAATTGTACATCCCAGCCTACATACTACAGTGTACCAATTGTACACCCCCATCTACATACTACAGTGGAACAATTGTACACCCCTATCTACATTCTACAGTGGAACAATTGTACACCCCCGCCTACATACTACAGTGTAACAATCGTACACCCCCGCCTACATACTACAGTGTAACAATCGTACATCCCCCCTACATAGTACAGTGTAACAATCGTACATCCCCACCTACATAGTACATTAACAATCGTACATCCCCACCTACATAGTACAGTGTAACAATTGTACATCCCCCGCCTACATAATACAGTGTAACAACAGTACATCCCCGCCTACATACTACAGTGTAACAATTGTACATCCCCCGCCTACATAATACAGTGTAACAACTGTACATCCCCGCCTACATACTACAGTGTAACAATTGTACATCCCCCCCACATACTACAGTGTAACAACTGTACATCCCCGTCTACATACTACAGTGTAACAACTGTACATCCCCGCCTACATACTACAGTGTAACAATTGTACATCCCCGCCTACATAGTACAGTGTAACAATTGTACATCCTCGCCTACATACAGAGTAACAACTGTACATCTCCGCCTACATACTATACTACAGTGTAACAATTGTACATCCCTCCTACATACTACAGTGTAACAACTGTACATCCCCGCCTATATATTACAGTGTAACAACTGTACATCCCCGCCTACATACTACAGTACAACAATTGTACATCCCCCCCTACATAGTTCAGTGTAACAATTGTACATCCTCGCCTACATACAGAGTAACAACTGTACATCTCTGCCTACATACTATACTACAGTGTAACAATTGTACATCCCCCCTACATACTACAGTGTAACAACTGTACATCCCCGCCTACATATTACAGTGTAACAACTGTACATCCCCGCCTACATACTGCAGTATAACAATTGTACATCCCCCCCTACATAGTTCAGTGTAACAATTGTACACCCCCCCACATAGTACTACAGTATAACAAATGTACATCCCCCACCTACATAGTGAACTATGTGAACCAACTGCCACCCTGAGGGGAGAACACACACACAGTAATGGATGGGGACAACTACATCCCCACCTACATAATACTAGAGTGTACCAACTGCCACCCCGAGAAGAGGACGGGACAACTACAGTACATCCCCACCTATATTACACTACATTGTAACAACTGTACATCTACACCTACATAGTACTACAGTGTAGAAAATGTACACCCCCACCTACATACTACAGTGTACAAAATGTACACCCCCACCTACATACTACAGTGTAACAATTGTACATCCTTGTCTACATACTACAGTGTACACAATGTACATCCCCGCCTACATAGTACTACAGTGTAACAATTGCACATCCCCACTTACATACTACAGTCACAACTGTACATCCCTACCTAAATAAAACTACTGTGTACCAACTGTACATCTCCACCTACATAGTACTACAGTATACAAAAATGTACGGCCCCACCCTACATAGTACTACAGTATACCAACTTTACATCCTTGCCTACATACTACAGTGTAACAATTGTACATCTCAGCCTACATACTACAGTGTACAAAATGTACATCCCCGCTAACATAGTACTACAGTGTACCAACTTTACATCTCCACCTACATAACACTACAGTGTAAGAACTGTACATTCCCTCCTACATAACGCTACAGTGTAACAACTATACATCCCCGCCTACATAGCACTACAGCTGTACAACTGTACATTCTTGCCTACATAACACTACAGTGTACCAACTGTTCATCCCTGCCTACATAACACTACAGTGTAACTACTGTTCATCTCCATCTACATAATAATATAGTGAACCAACTACCACCCTGAGGGGAGAACACACACAGCAATGGAAGTACAGGGGGATAACTAAATCCCCACCTACATAATACTAGAGTGTACCAACTGCCACCCCGAGAAGTGGACAGGGGACAACTACAGTACATCCCCACTTACATAATACTACAGTGTAACAACTACACATCCCCACCTACATAATACTACAGTGTAACAACTATACATCCCCGCCTACATAGCACTACAGCTGTACAACTGTACATTCCTGCCTACATAACACTACAGTGTACCAACTGTTCATCCCTGCCTACATAACACTACAGTGTAACTACTGTACATCCCCATCTACATAATAATACAGTGAACCAACTGCCACCCTGAGGTGAGAACACACACACACAGCAATGGAAGGGTACAGGGGGACAACTACATCCCCACCTACATAATACTAGATTTTACCAATTGCCACCCCGAGAAGAGGACAGGGGACAACTACAGTACATCCCCACCTACATTACAATACATCGTAACAACTTCACATCTCCACCTACATAGTATTACAGTGTACAAAAATGTACGGCCCCACCTACATACTACAGTGTACAAAATGTACACCCCCACCTACATGCTACAGTGTACAAAATATACAGTTGCAAGAAAAATTATGTGAACCCCTTGGGATTACGTGGAGTTTTGCATGAATTGGGCATAAAATGTGCTCTGAATGTCATCTAAGTCACAACAATAGAAGAACACAGTCTGCTGAACATAATACTACACAAACAGTAGATGTTGCCATGGTTTAATTGCACATAACATGTAAACATTCACAGTGCAGGGAGGAAAAAGTATGTGAGGCCCCAGCTTAATGACTTCTCCCAGAGCTAATTGGAGCCAGGAGTGAGCCAACCTTGACTCCAATCAGTGTGATGATATTGGATGTGTTGCTGACAGCTGTCCTGCCCTTAAAAAACACACACCTGTTTTGGGTTTACTGGTTTCAAGAAGCACTGTCTGATGTGAACCATGCCTCACAGAAAAGAACTCTCAGAAGACCTACGATCAAGAATTGTTGACTTGCATGAAGCTGGAAAAGGTTACAAAAGTATCTCCAAAAGCCTTGATGTTCATGTGTCCACGGTAAGACAGACTGTCTACAAATGGAGAAAGTTTAGCACTGTTGCTACTCTCCCTAGGCGTGGTCGTCCTGTAAAAATGACTGCAAGAGCACAGCGCAGAATGCTGCATGAGGTAAAGAAGAATCCCAGAGTGTCAGCTAAAGACCTACAGAAATCTCTGGCACATGCTAACATTTTTGTTGACCTGGATGTTCCACAGCACTACTGGCAAAATATACTTTGGACAGATGAAACCAAGATTGAGTTGTTTGGGAAGAACACACAACACTATGTGTGGAGAAAAAAAAAAGGCACAGCACACCAACATCAAAACCTCATCCCCATTGTAAAATATGGCAGAGGGAGCATCATGGTTTGAGGCTGCTTTGCTACCTCAGGGCCTGGACGGATTGTTGTCATTGATGGGAAAATTAATTCCAGAGTTTATCAAGACATTTTGCAGGAAAACGTACAACCATCTGTCCGCCAACTGAAGCTCCGCAGAGGATGGGTGATGCAACAGGACAAGGACCCAAAGCATACAAGTAATTCAACAAAACAATGGCTGCCACAGCACAGAATACGCCTTCTGGAGTGGCCCAGTCAGAGTCCTGACTTCAACCCGATTGAAATGCTGTGTCATGACCTTAAGAGAGCGATTCACACCAGACATCCCAAGAATATTGCTACACTGAAACAGTTTTGTGAAAAGGAGTGGTCCAAAATTACTCCAGATCGTTGTGCAGGTCTGATCTGCAACTACAGGAAACGTTTGGTTGAGGTTATTGCTGCCAAAGGAGGGTCAACCAGTTATTAAGTCCAAAGGTTCACATACTTTTTCCTCCCTGCACTGTGAATGTTTACATGTTATGTGCAATTAAACAATGGCAACATCTAATGTTTGTGTAGTATTATGTTCAGCAGACTGTGTTCTTCTATTATGACTTAGATGACGTTCAGAGCACATTTTATGCCCAATTCATGCAAAATTCCACGTAATCCCAAGGGGTTCACATACTTTTTCTTGCAACTGTACACACCCACCTACATACTACAGTGTAACAATTGTACATCCTTGTCTACATACTACAGTGTACAAAATGTACATCCCCGCCTACATAGAACTACAGTGTAACAACTGTACATCCTCACCTACATAATACTACAGTGAAACAATTGCACATCCCCACTTACATACTACAGTCACAACTGTACATCCCTACCTAAATAAAACTACAGTATACCAACAATCTCCACCTACATAGTACTACAGTGTACAAAAATGTACGGCCCCACCCTACATAATACAGTGTACAAAATGTACACCTCTACCTACATACTACAGTGTACAAAATGTACACCCCCACCTATATACTACAGTGTACCAACTGTACATTCCCCACCTACATAGTACTACAGTGTACCAACTGTATATGCCCATCTACATAACACTACAGTGTAAGAACTGTACATTCCCTCCTACATAACGCTACAGTGTAACAACTATACATCCCTGCCTACATAGCACTACACCTGTACAACTGTACATTTTTGCCTACATAACACTACAGTGTACCAACTGTTCATCCCTGCCTACATAACACTACAGTGTAACTACTGTTCATCCCCATCTACATAATAATATAGTGAACCAACTACCACCCTGAGGGGAGAACACACACAGCAATGGAAGTACAGGGGGATAACTAAATCCCCACCTACATAATACTAGAGTGTACCAACTGCCACCCCGAGAAGTGGACAGGGGACAACTATAGTACATCCCCACCTACATAATACTACAGTGTAACAACTATACATCCCTACCTACATAGTACTACAGCGTACCAACTGTACATCCCCACCTACATAATACTACAGCGTAACAACTGTACATCCCCACCTACATAGTACTACAACATACCAACTGTACATCTCCACCTACATAGTACTACAGTGTAACAACTGTACATCCCCCACCTACATAGTACTACAGCAGGGGCGGACTGACCATTTGGAAACTCAGGCACTGCCCGAAGGCCCGGGGTCAGTAGGGCCCCATGAGATGCCCCTGGTACCTTTTTCATAGGCTTTTTTGAGTTTGGGCAAGGACATAGGGGCACCATGATTCCCTATTGCCCGGGGGCCCCATGAGTTGTCAGTCCGCCCTTGTACTACAGTGTAGCAACTCTACATCTCCACCTACATAGTACTACAGTGTAACAACTGTACATCTCCACCTACATAGTACTACAGTGTAACAAACTGTACATCCCCACCTACATAGTACTACAGTCTAAAAAACTGTACATCCCCACCTACATAATACTACAGTGTAACAACTGTACATCTCCATCTACATAGTACTACAGTGTAACAACTGTACATCCCCACCTACATAATACTACAGTGTAACAACTGTACATCTCCATCTACATAATACTACAGTGTAACAACTGTACATCTCCACCTACATAATACTACAGTGTAACAACTGTACATCCCCACCTGCATAATACTACAGTGTAACAACTGTACATCCCCACCTACATAATACTACAGTGTAACAACTGTACATCTCCATCTACATAATACTACAGTGTAACAACTGTACATCCCCACCTACATAATACTACAGTGTAACAACTGTACATCCCCACCTACATAATACTACAGTGTAACAACTGTACATCCCCACCTGCATAATACTACAGTGTAACAACTGTACATCCCCACCTACATAGTACTACAGTCTAAAAAACTGTACATCCCCACCTACATAATACTACAGTGTAACAACTGTCATCCCAAGGAGAGGACATACACAGCAATGGAAGGTGGACAACACTATCTCCACCTACATTATACTATAATGTACCAACTACCTGTTGTAGTTAACATTTGCTGAAAGAGTTCATTCTGGTGGCAACAGGTTTTGTATGAACTCTTTCTATACAAAAAGCTGATCATTGACCTAAATGTCACATGCAGTCACAGATAGTAAAAGCCGGTTAATTATCAGCATTTTCTCAGGTATTCTTGGGGAAAATAGGACATTGCACCTTTTACTATGAGACCATGTCAGTCTCTGTAGGTTATAATGACTGACTTATTATACAATATATTAGTAGTGGTCTGTTGTGTACTGTTTTCATAGTTATGGATTTTTTTTCTTTTTGCATTAGCTCATAGGAAGGGTGTATACAAATAAATGAGGAAATGCATTCTGAAACAGCTTACTGTGCTTTTAGATTGATCACAAGCTATGAAACAGGTGTGTCAAAAGGCATGTAATTGTATCATACACAAAATAACTTCCAACTTTACCAATTTGGAATTTCCCAGTAAATCATTTATATTTGCTTAAAGCAGAATTGCGGGCAAAAACTTCTTTACACGTCCTTGTTGCTGATTTCCTACCCTCACTGAATGTGTCATCCATCTTCTGATTCACTCTGAAACAGCCTGTTCATTATCAAATCAAACTGTTAATTCTCTTTGGTTTCCTGTTTAAAAGATTGGTGGCTGTTTTGCCTCCTATTCCCCCAGTGACTGTCACTGGTCTTGGCACATCCCTTCTGTAGTTCTTTCTCCAGTAAGCTGTGATGTAATTCAGCCCCACTTGCAGTGTTGGGGGCGAAACGAGACTACACATACAACATGTATAGGCCTAGTTTACCCGCCCACATTCACTACTATTCCCAGTGGTTGATGGGAACTGTAGTTTCCTGAGAGGAGAGGATATGATGTAATCCCTGCTTTTACACCTCCTCCTTGGCAGAGCAGATGCTGTTATCTTTTGAATTACAGAGATGAGTTAATGAAAAATCAGTTGAACATTTCTCCTAGAGCAGCGGTTCTCAACCTGTGGGTCGCGACCCCTTTGGGGGTCGAACAATCCTTTCACAGGGGTCTCCTAAGACCATCAGAAAACACATATTTCCGATGGTCTTAGGAACCGAGACACCGCTCCTCTATCAGTCTCCAAGCGGGTCCGCCCACATGCAGATACGTCCACATTTCCCTGGACGCGATGTGTGCACGGGATGACATGCCGCCCCTGTCATCTGGCCACATCCCCGGGATCACTCAACAGCTCCGCCTCCTCGCCAGTGATTGGGCGCCGGAACTATAGCTCAGGCGGCCAATCACTGGCGAGGAGGAGGAGCAGAGCAGCAGCGCGAAGGTCAAAGAAGATCGAGCAAGGGAGCGGCCGGAGAAGGAAGACAGCTGACAGGTAAGTGTCTGTAGCGTGCAGATGGTGCTGCTGCAGCCAGGTATGCTGGCTGTAGATGGGAGGGAGCGAGCCCAGGCTGGAGCAGGAGTCAAGCAAGGTAAGTATCATTGGTGTCAGTAGGAGGAATAGTGCCCCATCATTGGTGTCACTATTACCAATGATGGGGCACTATTCCTCCCACTGACACCAATGATGGGGCACTATTCCTCCCACTGACACCAATGATGGGGCACTATTTCCTCCCCCCCACTGACACCAACGATGGGGAACTATTCCTCCCCCCACTGACACCAACGATGGGGCACTACTCCTCCCCCCACTGACACCAACGATGGGGCACTATTCCTCCCCCCACTTACACCAACGATGGGGCACTACCCTCCCCACTGACACCAATGATGGGGCACAATTCCCCCCCACACTAGTATCAATGATGGGGCACTATTCCCCCCCCCCCACTGACCCCAATGATGGGGCATTATTCCTCCCACACTGATACCAATGATGGGACACTATTCCTCCCACTGACACCAACAATGTGGCACTATTCCTCCCACTGATACCAATGATGGGACACTATTCCTCCTACTGATACCAACGATGGGACACTATTCCTCCCACTGACATCAGTGATGTGGCACTACTCCTCTCACTGACACCAATGATGTGGCACTACTCCTCCCACTGCAAAATTACAGTTATGAAGTAGCAACAAAAATAATTTTATGGTTGGGGGTCACCACAACATGAGGAACTGTATTAAAGGGTCACAGCATTAGGAAGGTTGAGAACCCCTGTCCTAGATGGTAAGGATTTTCAAAATTTTATTAACTATTTAATGTTCTGTGTACTAATGGGCGATTTTTCTTGCCTCTCCTGGAGTTCTTTTTTTAAACTTTGAGACTTTGCTCAGCTCCACAATAAATCGACAATACAGGTTAAATGAGAGAGGAACAAGTGCAAACATAATATGTTATGCCTTTCCCTGAAATATTTGTATTGCTTTGTTCTAAGGAAATATAATAGATTTTTCCTATATGTATCTAGAACAAAGCAGCTATTAATGTGCTTTTTACTTACATGAAAGTGCAATTTAATGTTTTTTACTAGCAGCGCACACAGTGAATGAGGAAAGTGAGTCTTCCCACCTGTTAGCTAGGTTTCTCATCACACAGTGGAAGCAAAAGAATGTTACATCACTTCTGCTTTCAATGTGAAACATGTTGCTACGTTCACAGATGAAAATCAAATACTGTTGCCATTTTTTCCCCCCCTGTACCTTACATTGGTGGAATCATATCTCCCTCATTTTCCACTTTCTCATATCAAAATGAGGCCTTAGGGATCTCTATATGACTATTCCAAAGCTCCAATTGCTAACAAATACAGGTACCTACAAATCAAACATTGTATTTATTCACTTAATATGACTATGACTCCTCTTATCCCTAGTAGACATGATGAGAAAATCGGATGAAAAAAAAAATCACTTTTGGATCGATCGTCTGGTAATCTGATTGTTAGTACACAGCTTTTGAGAGCCGATCATAACAATTCATGCAAAAATATCCAGAGGGACAAGCCTTACATTTTTTTCTCATAAGATAACAGAATTAATGATTTTCCTGTAATTCGTATAATATTTGTACAAAAAAAAAATCGAGTCACTAAGGCCGGGCATGCTCAGAAATGAAATATTACAATAAAATGCATTACATTTTTCCAAAGTTATATTCTGAAGATAATTTTTGGAACTTTGGTAACCTATTCATTTTCAACATGAGACTAGCATGCAAAAGAAAAAAAAAAGCATCCGATATTCTGATTGTGTGTATGAGGCATTACACAATCACCACTTTTGAACATATCTGCCTCTATAACCCACACTCACACAAACTCCCCTCTATGATCTACTCTTCTCTCAACTCTTTCACTTCCAAAAATCGGAATATATGTGCAAAAAAGTGCGACCAAGATCTAGCTGCACTTCACTTTTCTGCAGATATTGGAAAAGCCTGAAAATTGTACCTAAATGCTCTACCAATGCAACATTCATGGAATCCACTTACAAAGCTGTAATGTGCGGGTACTGGGTACAGGCATGAAGATCCAAATCAAATTCACAGAACAGCACTATGGCTCCATTCGCACAGGTATGATGTGTTCGGAAACACAGAAGACATGCATTCCTGAATTTTGTCCCTGAATGGACAGGACCCTAAATACCGGCACACCATTTAGCCCAATCAAGCTACAGCCTGCCGTAGGTTTCAACAGGCAGCTTGCATTGGGGCTGAATGCAACATCTGTCCCTCCTGGACATGCTAAAGCGCTGGAGGGATGACTGCAGCTTAAAGGCCCTATGGCAAGTGGCCTAAAGGTTTTCAAGGGTGCAGTCAAATGGGTTTAGTTTCATGTCTGGTTGACTTGCCCCAACAGTCTTATTTTGGATTAAAAATTTTGACTTACTTTACACATAATATTTAAAGTAACTACAGTCATGGCCAAAAATATTGGCACCCCTGAATTTCTGACAGATAATGCACCACTTCACCCAGAAAATTGTTTCAATTACAAATTTTTAGGCATTCTCATTTGTATTTCTTTTGTTTGTGTTGGCATGACACAAAAAAGTGGAGAAACAAAAAACCAAAACTGACACATTTCACGCAAAACCCCAAAAATGGACCGGACAACACTATTGGCAACTCCTCAAAATAGTAAGAAATAATTTCAAGTTTGTGATGCTCCTGTAATTTGTAATTAAACTCACCTGTATCAATTAACAGCTGAAAATATAGAAATCACACCGGCAACCAGTTAAAATGGTGAAAAATTAACTCAACCTTTCTGCTGTGTGTCTCTGTGTGCCACATGGAGCATGGAGAAGAAAAAGAGCACAAAGGATTGTCTGAGGATTTGATACCCCACTGCTGACACAGAAACATAAAAAGCCAGACTGGAATTTGTCAAAACTTACCTGAGAAAGCCAAAATCCTTTTGGGAGAATGTGCTGTGGACACAGGAAACAAAATTACAGCTTTTTGGTAAAGCCCATCATTCTACTGCTTTCAGAATACAGTCCCTACAGTCAAACATGGTGGAGGTTCGCTGATGTTTTGGAGTTGCTTTGCTGCTTCAAGCACTTGATGTCTTGACTGTGTGCATGGCATTATGAAATCTGAAGACTACCAGAGAATTCTGGTGTGCAATGTAGGGCCCAGGGTCAGGCAATGGGTCTTACAGCAGGACAAAAACCCAAAGCGCATGTCAAAAAGCACCCAGAAATGGTTTAAGACAAAGAGCTGGAGAGTGCAAACTGGCTAGCAATGAGTCCAGATCTCAATCCCATAGAGCACCTGTGGAGAGATCTCAGAACAGCAGTTGGGAAAAGGAACCCTTCCAATCTTAGAGACCTGAAGTGCTTGGCGAAGGAAGAACGGTCCAAAATTCCAGTAGAGAGGTGTAAGAAACTCATTCATGGTTACAAGAAGCAACTGATTTCAGTTATTTTTTCCAAGTGGTTTGCAACCAAATATTAAATTGAGGGTGCCAATAATTTTGTCCATTACATTTGTGGAGTTTTGCGTGGAACGTGTCAGATTTGGCATTTTGTTTCTCCACTTTTTTGTGTCATACAAATACAAACAACACAAATAAACGTGAGAATTCCTAAACATTTATAATTGCAATGATTTTCTGGGCGAAGTGGTGAGTTTGCTTTAAATATTAAACATTAATTAACCATTTGCCGCCCGCCCTATGGCCGAATGGCGGGCGCTAAATGTCATCAGTGTTCCGGGTGGACGCCATATGGCGTCCTCCCGCACATGCGCAGATTGCGCTCCTGCAGAGCGGCGCAGCGGCGCTATCTTTCATCGGCCGTTTACCTCAGACACAGCTGATGACAGATCTGAGTATCGGCCCCCGTTGCCGGTACCATGTGACCTGCTGTGACCAATCACAGCAGGTCACATGACAGTTGTATACAATGGATGGCTTCAGTCATGCCATCCATTGTATACTACTGCCTAGCTGTGAATGGTCACAGCTAATCACATGCACATGTCATGTGATTAGCTGTGGCCAAATCACAGCTAAGCACAAAAAAAAAACCAAAAAAAAACCCTGAATGAATCGATGTCATTCAGGTAAATGCTTGCTTATAGCAAAGTAATTCTTTGCTATAAGCAAATTGTATAAAAAAAAAAAATACTGATCACTTCCCCAAAGTAGTACAATGTTACTATGGTAACATTGTACTACTTTGGTCATAGTGAAATATGAAAAAAAAATCTTAAAATAAAGAAAAAAAAATAGATAAAAAAATAAAAAATATATATAATTTTTTTTTTCATACTGTCACCAGTCAATGTCCCTGATCACCGCCATGCCAGTTATATGATGACGCTGTACTGCACTGGTGACAATATGTAAAAAAAAATAGTGAAACTAATTTTCTTAATTTTTTAATTTTCTGAAAATTTATGACAAAAAAATACAATTTCAAAAAACTCGCCATGCCTCTTATGAAGTACGTTGGACTGTCTGCTTTGCAAAAAGAGGTCATTTGGGGGATATCTGTACTGTTCTGACATTCTTGGACCTCAAGAAATTAGATTGGCTGTCAGTACTTCAGGATTGATCAATATTCAGATCTATACCATAGTTTGTGAACTCTATAACTTTCCTACAAACTAAAAAATACATCCTAATTTGGGTTATTTTCACCAAAGACATGTAGCAGAATACATCTCGGCCTAAATTTATGAAGAACAATTATTTATTTGCAAACTTTTATAACAGAAACAAAGAAAAACCTTTTTTTTTTTCAAAATTTTTGGTCTTTTTTTGTTAATTTAGCAAAAAATAAAAACCCCCAGCGGTGATTAAATACCACCAAAAGAAAGCTCTAGTTGTGTTAAGAAAATGATAAAATTTTAGTTTGGGTACAATGTTGTATGACCGCGCAATTGTCATTCAAAGTGTGAGAGCGCTGAAACCTGAAAACTGGCCTGGGCAGGAAGGTGTAAAATTGCCCGGTATTGAATTGGTTAAATAGCTCTTTTGGTTTGTAGTTCCACTTTAGAGGCAGGAAAGCTGCAATTAGGCTTTAACCCTTTTGCTGCCAGTGTCAGTGTGTGTGTGTCATTTGTTTGTTTTTTTATATGTTTAAATAAATAACTTTAGGCCTAAAGATTACATAAAAATATTTTCTGAAAGCTTATACCCAAGGGAATAAAATGCTGGTAGTTCCAATTTTTTATGTCACATGATAATAGCCTATATTTTTTTTTATAAAATATAAAAGGTAAGGTTGTACCAAACACATTAAACCTTAAAACTGAGTTTGCCTGTGAATCGGCAACAAACTTCAGTACCCTACATTTTCCGTAGGCAATGTTTTAAAAGCCCCTGTAAATAATGGGTCTAGAATTATTGCTCTCACTCAGGCGTGCGCAGCGATATTTAATGTGAAGCACAATTGATGTTTTGATGCGTAAAAGCCCTCACAATTTGCATTTACATTGGCATATGTGTGTGTATGTGGGAGGGGGTGGGGGATTTTATGTGCTTTTTATACTTTTATTTTACCCCATGTCATACATTTTTTATTGACCGTGCTCTAAAAAAAACCCTGATGTCTCACTTATACAGTGAAGGTAATGGAACATAGATCGCTCGCTATCAGATTCTTCCCCAGAGTGCCACTAGAGGACAGTGACAGCAGGACCTGAAAGCAATGCTTTACACATCGCTTCTGGGTCAGTAATAAGAAGAGGAAATCAGCGAACAAACATTCCCTTCCTCTACCCAGTGGCACCTGCTATGCTATTCCCAGATCTGCCGATGGGCATGTGGTGGAGGGGGACACTCGGTTACTGGGGTGTGCGGAAGTGATCTGGATTGCTTATCTGACGGTCAGCTTGTCAGATTTACACACTCCTGGCAGTTGCAGCTGCTGGGAGTGTGCATAAATACCTCAAAAGCTATCAATGTAGTTTTCAGTGACAGTAAAAGGGTTCAAGTATAATTAAAAAGGTTCAAGTATAATCAAAAGGCAAACTTTTTTTCTTTCTTTCTTTGATTTAGACAGAATAGAGAGGAATTAGAACACCTGCCAAGTTTATATTGTTGTCTGTTAGCTGAGCAAGACCCCCACCCCCCATTTGTCCTGTTTACTCCCTTACTCTAGCCAAAATATATATATGTACACACACACTATATCACTATATTGCCAAAGTGTTGGGACGCCCCTCCAAATCATTGGCTTCAGGTGTTCCAATCACCTCCATGGGCACAGGTGTATAAAATCAAGCGCCTAGGCATGCAGACTGCTTCTACAAACATTTGTGAAAGAATGAATTGCTCTCAGGAGCTCAGTGAATTCAAGTGTGGTACCGTGATAGACTTATTGTACAGGTGAAATTTCCTTGTTTCTAAAAAATTCCATGGTCAACTGTTAGTGGTATTATAACAAAGTGGAAGCAACTGGGAACAACAGCAACTCAGCCATGAAGTGGTAGGCCACGCAGAAGTTGCCAACTGTCTGTGGAGTTAATAGCTAAAGACCTCCAAACTTCGTGTCGCCTTCAGGTGAGCACAACAACAGTGCGTAGAGAGCTTCATAAAATGGGTTTCCATGGCTGAGCAGCGGCATCCAGGCTTTACATCTCCAAATGCAATGCAAAGCATTGGATGCAGTGGCGTAAAGCACGCTGCCATTGGACTCTAGAGCAGTTCTATGTTCTCTGGAGTGACGAATCACGCTTCTCTGTCTGGCACCTCTTAAGGCCTCAGCATACCAAGACATTTTGGAAAATGTAATGCTCTCAACTTTGTGGGAACAGTTTGGGGATGGCCCCTTCCTTTTCCAACATGACTGCACACCAGTGCAAAAAGCAAGGTCCATAAAGACATGGATTAGCAAGTTTGGGGTGGAGGAACTTGACTGGCCTTCACAGAGTCCTGACCTTAACTCGATAGAACACCTTTGGGATGAATTAGAGTGGAGATTGTGTGAGCCAGGCCTTCTCGTCCGACATCAGTGCCTGACCTCACAAATGCGCTTCTGGAAGAATGGTCAAACATTCCCATAGACACACTCTTAAACCTTGTGGACAGCCTTCCCAGAAGAGTTGAAGCTGTTATAGCTGCAAAGGGTCGGCAAACTCAACCCTATGGACTAAGACTGGGACTGCCATTAAAGTTCACGTGCGTGTAAAGGCAGGCGTCACAATGCTTTTGGAAATAGTGTGTGTTATATTTTATATATATATATATATATATATATACACACACACACATACATACATGCATACACACACGCATATATACAGTTGCAAGAAAAAGTATCTGAACCCCTTGGGATTACGTGGAGTTTTGCATGAATTGGGCATAAAACGTGCTCTGAACGTCATCTAAGTCACAACAATAGAAGAACACAATCTGCTGAACATAATACTACACAAACATTAGATGTTGCCATTGTTTAATTGCACATAACATGTAAACATTCACAGTGCAGGGAGGAAAAAGTATGTGAACCTTTGGACTTAATAACTGGTTGACCCTCCTTTGGCAGCAATAACCTCAACCAAACGTTTCCTGTAGTTGCAGATCAGACCTGCACAACGGTCTGGAGTAATTTTGGACCACTCCTCTTCACAAAACTGTTTCAGTGTAGCAATATTCTTGGGACGTCTGGTGTGAATCGCTCTCTTAAGGTCATGCCACAGCATTTCAATCGGGTTGAGGTCAGGACTCTGACTGGGCCACTCCAGAAGGCGTTTTCTGTGCTGTTGCAGCCATTGTTTTGTTGAATTACTTGTATGCTTTGGGTCATTGTCCTGTTGCATCACCCATCCTTTGCGGAGCTTCAGTTGGCGGACAGATGGTCGTACGTTTTCCTGCAAAATGTCTTGATAAACTCTGGAATTCATTTTCCCATCAATGACAACAATCCGTCCAGGCCCTGAGGCGACAAAGCAGCCTCAAACCATGATGCTCCCTCCGCCATGTTTTACAGTGGGGATGAGGTTTTGATGTTGGTGTGCTGTGCCTTTTTTTCTCCACACATAGTGTTGTGTGTTCTTCCCAAACAACTCAATCTTGGTTTCATCTGTCCACAGTATATTTTGCCAGTAGTGCTGTGGAACATCCAGATGCTCTTTTGCAAGCTTCAAATGTGCTGCAATATTCTTTTTGGACAGCAATGGCTTCCCCCGTGGTGTCCTCCATGTACTCCATTCTTGTTTAATGTTTTCCTTATTGTAGATGTGTCAACAAAAATGTTAGCATGTGCCAGAGATTTCTGTAGGTCTTTAGCTGACACTCTGGGATTCTTCTTTACATCATGCAGCATTCTGCGCTGTGCTCTTGCAGTCATTTTTACAGGACGACCACGCCTAGGGAGAGTAGCAACAGTGCTAAACTTTCTCCATTTGTAGACAGTCTGTCTTACCGTGGACACATGAACATCAAGGCTTTTGGAGATACTTTTGTAACCCTTTCCAGCTTCATGCAAGTCAACAATTCTTGATCGTAGGTCTTCTGAGAGCTCTTTTCTGCGAGGCATGGTTCACATCAGACAGTGCTTCTTGAAACCAGTAAACCCAAAACAGGTGTGTGTTTTTTAAGGGCAGGACAGCTGTCAGCAACACATCCAATAACATCACACTGATTGGAGTCAAGGTTGGCTCACTCCTGGCTCCAATTAGCTCTGGTAGAAGTCATTAAGCTAGGGCCTCACATACTTTTTCCTCCCTGCACTGTGAATGTTTACATGTTATGTGCAATTAAACCATGGCAACATCTACTGTTTGTGTAGTATTATGTTCAGCAGATTGTGTTCTTCTATTGTTGTGACTTAGATGACGTTCAGAGCACATTTTATGCCCAATTCATGCAAAACTCCACGTAATCCCAAGGGGTTCACATACTTTTTCTTGCAACTGTACACACTTGCGTGTGAGTATTGTGACAGGATGAACGGCGAGGTGATAGAGGGACGCTATGTGTCACCTCGCATATGCTCCTACCTGACCGTTTAGGTGGAGTCCACTCCGGGTTTTCGGGGCCACAATGGCAGAGGTGGTTCCGAACCAGAGTTTGAACTCCACTGATGACCACCAACAGGTGGTATAAGTAAGACATGGCTGGAGCAAGGAGTTGCTCGTGGCCTGGGACTCAGAGAGGTGTTCTGAGAGAGCTGTGTGTATGGACTATACCTGCAAGAAAAGGTTTGCTGTTACTTTGTTTTGGTGACAGGGAGAAGCCCTTCACCTCTGAGAGAGGAATCATCTGCTGTTTAGTTAGTGCCTGGATGGCAAGGGTTTATTTTGATGTTTTGTTTATTTTGATATTTCTTGCAAACCTTTTTAATAAAACTGACATCCAGTCAGATTTTGACGAAAGCCTGCTGTGCGGTCTACCTTTGTCCCAGGGAAGGAGATCCCCCACCTGAGCTAACCCCACAGTATACACAGACAGGGCTTGAACAAAAATATGGAAACATTACATGATTTGCAGGTGTAAAAGTGATGACATGTTCTGTGCTGAAAGTGATGTCGCATTTTTTTCTTCCGCTTTGTGATGAGACATCTAGCTAACAGGTGGGAATTTCACTGCGTGTGCTCCTAGTAATACAGAATCATGTCAGAGCTTATTTAGTTTCAAAAAGGGCAAAGTGTTGGTGCCCACTTAGCTTGTGCCTCTGTAACTGATACTGTACTTTGTGACACCGCAAATAAACTAGCAACTTCAAAGGTTATGATAGAATATCCAGTTTCCAGGAAAACATTGTCTGATAAGCATAAGCGCGGTTTACATCGTCAATTGACCAAAAAGAGACAAAAAAGACATTGTGCAGGATTTTGACCTGGAATAGGAAAAAACTGCTGCAAAAGTGACTGCAGAGCTCAATCTCAGTCTTCCGCAGCCCATGTCCACAAAAAATGTGCAGAGGGAACTCCATAGGCAAAACATTCATGGGCGAGTTACAATTGCCAAACCACTAGTGGCCGATATTAATTCTCAGAAGAGAGTGGTGCAACACTCATAAATCGTGGACTATCGATCAATGGAAGACTGCAATATAGTTCAAAGAATCAAGCTTCACACTGTTCTCAACCATCGGACATCTTAATGTATGGCAAACACTGTCCCAAGCTTATGACTAGGACTGTCTTGTGTATGGTGGCGATGCAATCATGGTTTGGGCAGCCATATCTTGGTATTCTGCAGGCCCCATTATCACCTTGAAAGGTGCCAGGGACTATGTACAAATTTCGGCTGACCATGTGCACCCAATGGTGCAGACATTGCTTCCTGAAGACAGCACCATTTACCAAGACTATAATGCTCCGATTCACAAAGCTGGTGTTATCAAGTAGAGGTTTGACAAGCATACATATGAAGCCTTGCACCTTCCCTGGGTGCCGCAGTCGCCGGACCTATATATCATAGAGACACTATGGTCAGTTTTTGAGAACAAGATACCTCTGTGAGAACTGGAATAATTTTTGAATTAAGAGTGGTATCAGATTCAATTATCCACAATCCAAGACTTATATTTGTCAATTCCCAGGACGATTCAGGCCATCTTGGATGCCAAAGGTGGTCCAACACCATATTAGGTAACAATTTTGTTCTTTACCTGATGTTTCCATTATTTAAAAATATATAAATATAGTATATAAAAATGTTGCCTTTAGTTCTACTTTAAGCTGTCCTTTTCACATAAACATAGAATCATTGCTGTAATTGTAAATAGTAAATGAGAGCAGTAAAGAGGAGTACTCTTGTAGGACCAGTCATACCAGAGGAGGAAGCCTGCAGGAGTGAGGAATGAGGCAAGCAATTCACCTTATCCATCATCCCCAAGACAATTAACCCTTGCAGTTGGTGTGTATGAATTTTAGGTATAGCTGGAGTTCAGCTTTAAATTTAAAGTGGTGTTTACTTTTTCAAAATTGTTATCACTAGCATAGCAAGGTTTTGATATTTGGTTAAAGAATTCAGACACCCACTGCCATTATTAAGATATATACTGTAGCATTAAGTACATAAACCTTCTTGTTGGCATTGAGCCCTGGTTCACACTAATTCGGTGCAGGAAACACAGTGAATCCTGTGCATTTCCTGCATGGCATTGCTATCGCACAACGTCCAAGTGATCTGGTACGGGTGTCAATGTTAAATTAACTACACCCTGAAACAGATTGGAAAACGCAGTGCAATTACTAGAATTTGCATCGCATGGGTGTGAACACCGACGTGATGCGAGTCAGGTGCGGGAAAAAAAAGGGTCCTGCACCTTTTTGGTGTGGATGTGATGCAATTTGAGCCCTACAAAATGTATGGATCAAATCGCGCTGCACAGTCATTGCATGTGATTTGCACAGGAATGCGGTACAGTTCCTATGTGAATTACATGTGATGTGCCACACCGCATCAGTGTGAACCAGGGCTTAGGGGGCAAACAGCTTTCCAAACTAAACAAAAAAAAATTAAATTTCATTGCTTGATACTAAGTGTCCTGTTTTTCCATTTTTACTCTTGAATCTGATTACATTTTGCAGAAATTAATAGCTTAGGTAAATACAATCACTTGTGCAGAGTCATTAATTGCAGACAATTAACATAATTAATGTAAACAGAAGAAAAACAGCGTGCACTTACAGTTGACGTTAAAGTCAAGAAACAGTACTTTTTACCCTGAAAATGCAGAAGCAGAACTAATGACAAAACATTTTTTTTTTTTTTTTGGATAGAATAAAGATAGAGTAGGAAGGGGTCTAACCATGGGCAAAAAAGGAAGTGAGAGAATCCTTGGTTTTCACCACTGGAACATTTCCTGTCTCTTCTTGTTCTGGCAACAACCCAAAATGCAGGATTTACTTCACTTTTGGTGATAATGGTAAATAGAGAGTGTGAATCTCCTTTGGGGCAGGCAGCAATAAAAACCTGATAGGTATTCTAATCCCTATCCACTCTATTCAAAACTAAAAATTGCCTTTATTGAAGTATTATCAATCACTTTTTGGGTCATTTGCAGTTTATTTTAACCGCCTCCCGCCCGCCATATAAAGAAATGACAGGTGCAAGGCGGTTCTCTCGTTCTTATGACGTCCTCCCACTCTAATCGCATATGCACGGCTCCGGGGGGGGCACGCAGCACGGTGATCGGTGGTTCGCTGTGTCCCTCGGACACAGCGGATCACTAATCAAAGGAAAGAGCCGAAGATGTTGGCTCGGTCATGTGATCAGCTGTGTCCAATCACAGCTGATCGCATGTAAATAGGAAAATGCTGGTTTCTCTCCTCACGAGCTGTCACGCTGACAGCTCGTGAGGAGAGGAGAGCCGGTAATCGGCATCCCTCAGAGAGGACATGTAGACTGATCATCAGGGCCCTGATGATCAGTGTAGCCCCATCAGTGCCTACCAGTGCACATCACTGATGTGCGCTAATGAGGCTACAGTGATGGGCACTGATAGGCTGCACTGATAGGCATTGACAGGCATCACTGATGGGCACTGAAAGGCAGCACTCATATATGGCACTGATAGGTGGCACTGATAAGCGACACTGACTGGCATTGATATGTGACACTGACTGGCACTGTTAGGCGGCACTGATGGGCACACTGATACCCAGCACTGATGCACACTGATAGGTGGCACTGACTAGCAATGATTGGCAGCACTGATATGTGGCACTGACTTGCATTGATAGGTGGTACAGACTGCCACTGATAGGTGACACTGAAAGGCAGCTCAGATGGGCACTGATATGTCATTGCCACAAAAATAAAGCTATATTAGTCTAAAAAAAATGATATAAAATTAATTTTGACTGACTAATTATCAGTGGTTACACCCCTTTTGCACCTGATAGATAAATGCATGTACAAACTATTGGGATTTGAGCACAGGTATATCTTGTTTCTGTTGCATAGCAGGTCAGTAGCCAGCCTAAACCTAGTAGCTCTCCCCCACTTTGTCTCCGTTTGCTCCATGTTGGCAATGTGTCCACAGTAGCATTTGCGTTGGCAGAGCAGAGTAGGACTGGCCATAGAGGGATTACTGTGACGCAGTTGGCCAGTTTAAACATGTACTGCAATATGTGTGAACTAAAAATCCATATTTTTCTATTGCAACATTTGCTGGAAAGGATAATTAGCAGTGTGCAGAGGGTTCCTCGAGGATTACTAGTGTTAATATGTGGTTACACCCCTTTAGCACATGATAGATAAATGCATGTACAAGCTATTGGGATTTGAGCACAGGGATCTCTTGTCTCTATTTGCTGAGGTAGGCACGCCTCTCAGAACTGCATCCCTAAGGCTGGCCATAAACTATACAATTTTCTGTCCAATTTCTTTCCAATTTTCTTTAGATTTACCTTCAACTGTGTTGTGCAAGGGCCCTCCTAATTGAATACAATTGAAAGTGTTGTTTAGGTTTGACCTCATATTATATGGTTTTTGGTATATCTAAAGCAATTTTCTAAAGAAAATTGAATAGTGTATGACCAGCGGAAGGCTGCATTCACACTTGAGCAATTGTAGCTTGAAGCTCGAAGTTCCAACAAAGCTCAAACCTAAAAAATCAATTGTACTCTATGGCAGCGTTTTTCAACCAGGGTGCCTTGAGGTTTCTTCAGGGGTACCTTGGCAAAATGTCTAAAAATTGCTCAAAACGTGTATACAAGCCAGCAGATGGAACAAGCCTGCCTGTTATGCCCCGTACACACGATGAGAATATCGGACGAACGGTCAGCCTCTTTTTTTCGATTGCTAGATACAAAAATTCTCCTATGAAAGAAAAGAATTTCGAAAGTGATGTCATGTATTGCGTTGCATTTGTATTGTATTTTCAGACGACTACTGAACTGATTAAACGAAAATCGTACGATCTGGTATCGTACAAGAAAAATTTTTGCCCCTTCGGATATTGTCGTGATCGGCTTTCAAAAGCTGTGTACTAACGATCCAATTATCGGACAATCGGTCCTCGTACGAAAATTTTTGTATGATTTTCTTATAGTGTGTACGGGACATTAGTTACACAAAGCCACAGGTTTTCATTGTGCACCATTACAACCTTCTAGCCACCAGCCTACTAACAACCAATGATGTCATCAGTTGATAAGGAGGATGTCAGCTGCCTGCACAGCATCCTAGTTTGACCCTCCCCTGCGCCTCTCCATCAGTGCTGGGGTCACATTAGCTCCGTGATGGAGAAAAACTGAGGGAGAAGAGAAACACTGGAATACTAGTCAGTACCAGTGTGAAAAAGTGTATTTGCTTTGGAAGAATAAATCGCCTCTAACATTGGGTGTCCTACATGTGTGGGTGTCGATGTGTTATATAAAACTATTAGAATAGTTTTTCACATTTTAGAATGGGGTGCCCTTTTAAAATTATGGACAGTCTTGAGGCACCCCATTTTAGATTGAGGTGCCTCAAGAATGTCCATAATTTTAAAGGGTGCCTCAGGACTGTTCATAATTTTAAAGGGTGCCTTAACTGAAAAAGGTTGCGAAACACTGCTCTATGGTACCTGTTCGCACGATCAGGTATGAACAGGCAGCATAGAGAACAAATTATTTTTTAAGTTTGAGCTTTTTTGGAGCTTTGATCTTCAAACTACAAAACGCTCATGTGTGAATGCAGCCTAAAGAGCCCCCCTAAAAAATTTCAGCAGGTGCAGCTGCTGGAAGGTCATTATGTATGGTTGTAGGCATGTCTGCCAAAACAGCATCCTTAAAAGCCCATTTCCTATACACAATATTTTGGTTCTAGGGAGTACCAGCAGCATTGCTTTGTGGGAAAAGAAAATGTATGTATGTGGAGAGAGTCAGAGAGGAGTGGGGAAAGGAGGTGTTCTGTAGTCCAGCAGAGGAGAACCCAGTCTGGGCTGAGAGCGCTGCCTGCGATTTAAGTGCTTCAGAAGTAGCCTTGACAGGCCCTTGGCCTTTCCTACTTTATTACATAAAACTTATACTTGTAAACAGGATAATAAACATGTTTTTCTGTTAAACCGAGGAGCTCTGCCAAGCAGCAAGTCATAATGTGTGGAGCTGTAAAGTGTCTGCATAACTCCACCTGTAATTACCTTACCCAATGTAATCCTATCTCTGTAGTAGAAGTCCCAAGACATAAACAGCTATGATTCCCTACTGTATCAGTAACAGCACTTGGTATACAAGCTGTTTATAGGCAGAAAGGCAAAAAGTACTTTAAATTATAATGAAAGGAGAAAATGAAGGTTTTCACTGGCCAAACACAGCTTGAATTTGGTCTGCTTTCAACTGCCTCAGCCAAAATTCAACAGTGTATGGACCTGACAGCACCACTTTGTTCAACAAAAGTCTCTGAAGCCTGTCGGAAAATTGTAGGCTGAACAGCACCTGCGGTATGCAATAGCTTGGCAAGGGGATTTGTTCATCCTAGGGATGCACCGATATACCGGCGGCCTAAATATATCGTCCGAAAATGAAAAGTGAGCGAATTTATCGCATTTAGGGTACGTTTTTCATAGGTCTCGTGACCCAAAAAAAGCATCAAAACACATGTGTGTGTTTTTGATGGGTTTTCAATGCGTTTCAGGTCTGGTTCACACCAATGCAGTTTGCATTTTGCCTGTTTTGCAGTGCATTTTGTGACTTTGCATGTGCATTTTTGATGAGCTTTTGTTTTATTATGTTTTTTTTGTTTCTTGTTTCTGGGTAGATTAAAAAAGCAAATGCATCAAAAACACGACATGGGTGCGTTTTTTATGTGTTTTTAAGGCGTTTGCAATGCATTTCAGGCCTGGTTCACGTTAATAATTATTATCTCCTAGATTGTAAGCTTGAAAGAGCAGGGCCCTCGATCCCCGCATGTTTTGCATTGTATTGTTGTTGTTCTGTCACATGTTCTGTCCCCCTTTGTAATGTACAGCGCTGAGCTTTATAAATACTGTATAATAATAATTATTATTTTACAGGATTTATATAGCGACAACAGTTTGCGCAGCGCTTTACAGAATGAAGGTAGACATTACAGTTACAATTTGGTACAAGAGGAAACAGAGGGCCCTGCTTGTTAGAGCTTACAATCTAGAAGATAATGCAGTTTGCGTTTTGTCCATTTTGCAGTGCATTTTGCATTTTTTCACGCACATTTTTGACACTTTTTGTGTGTTTTGTGAATTTTTTTTTGCCCAGCTTTTTGCTGGGAAGGATAAAAACACAAAATGCATAAAAAATGCAATACGTGTGCATTTTGATGCATTTGCAATGCATTTCAGGCCTGGTTCCCACTAATGCAGTTTGCGTTTTGTCCGTTTTGCTCAAAAAAGCATAGATGTGAACGTGTCCTATAGGAAACCATGTTAAATAGACTGTAGTGTGTTTCTGCAAAAAACAAACTGGTGTGAACCAGGCCTCAATGGGGAGCTGCATTTTTGGTGTGTGTGTTTTTTTTTACTTGTCAAATATGCACCAAAAATGCAGCAGGCAAGATTTTTAACACCGCAAGGGAAGCGCTACAGACCAGTTTGAAAACATTGAATTTAAAAGGATGCATTTTTCTTGAGCTTTTCATGCTCCTTTTTTTTTTTTTAAACGCAAAAGTGCTCCAAAAACTGCTCAGTGTGAAAGCAGCCTATTGGCCGAAAGGTGCTGAAAATAAATTCATATTCATTTAAATTCATGATATTAATAAAGAAGTCAAATATTATATATAAAAAAAGTATATATATTTTTTTTAAAACTGTCCATTTTGGTTTTCAGCCAAATGCATCCTGAACTTTTGGTTTTGGTCCAAGAATTTCAGTGCGCCATAGTTCATCGGCATTGTTAGTGTTCATGGAGAAATATTTTAAATAATGTGCAGCAGTTATCTATGCAGTTTTCACTTTATTAGAATACAATTTAAGTAAGTAGCGATGTTCAGTGTATCTGAAGGAATACTTTATTTCACTTTAATTGCTTACATTAAAAGAGTTCTAGTAATTAGTTTGTTTTATTTAAGAATGTATGGAGCCAACACATATAGGAAGAACCATAGAGAAGCAGAAAGAAAACTATGTATATCTGGGGAAAAGAAATGCTGCACTGGTAAGATTTTATAAAAGCCATTAAAAATGTAAAAGAAGAAATTGGATTTTTGTAATTACTGTAAACTCCCATTTCTTGGAGCCCATTGAAGGACATAGAATTCCTAATATTTGTGTCCTCTCTGCAGTACCAAGAGCCAATGGTTATAAGCACAGAGGAGGGACTTGTGTCCATCAATTAACTAAAAGAAATTAATAGTATGCCAAATACAAAAATCTTTTTTTTCCATATCATACGTTTGGAGATGCAGGAATCTTAAAGCGGAGCTCCATCCAAAAGGGAAAGTTCTGCTTTAAGGATTGATCCCCTGCTACCCGTTAAGGATTGGCACCTTTGGGGAGTGGGTATTCGAAATTGACACGTACCTGCTCCCACTTCTGCTGTGATCGGAAGCGGAAGCTGTCCACCCCCTCCTTCCTCCACCCCTCCCTGTAGTCTTCTGGGACATGTGACAGGTACCAGAAGACTACGGGACCATTCAGGAAGTGCAGCGCTACTCACGCATGCGCAGTGAGCACCTGGCTGTCGCAGCCGGGTTCCCAAACTTAAGATGCCGGCGCTGGGAATAAAGGGTGGCCAGTAAAACTGGCTGCAGGGGGACACCGCGGGATCGAGGGACAGGTAAGTGGCTGTTTTTTAAAAGTCAGTAGCTACAGTTTTTGTAGCTGCTGACTTTTATTTTTTTTTATTTTCACTGGAACTCCGCTTTAATACTATAAGGCATCCAAAAGCAGTCTACCAAAATGAGGGGGGTTTTACAACACAGGCCTACTAGTCCAGCAACAGAAAACCAAACCATGTGCACAGAACTGCTTGCAATATTGGCATCAGCAGAGGCAGAAACATCAACTTGGTAAAACTTTGAAAAACTGTAAACTGAAGACCAGCAGCCTTACAGACTCTAGGAACTGCAGTCTTTTAAAAAAAGTCAGCAGCTACAAATACTGTAGTTGCTGACTTTAACCACTTACCTGCAGGGCACTTATACCCCCTTCCTGCCCAGGCCAATTTTCAGCTTTCAGCACTGTCACACTTTGAATGACAATTGCGAGGTCATGCAACACTGTACCCATATGACATTTTTATCTTTTTTTTTTTTTAGAAAAATAGAGCTTTCTTTTGGTGGTATTTAATCACCTCTGGGCTTTTTATTTTTTGCTAAACAAACCAAAAACAACTGAAAATTTTGAAAAAAAAAGTTTTTTCTTAGTTTCGGTTATAAAATTTTGTAAATAAGTGATTTTCCTCCTTCACTGATGTGCGCTAATGAGGCTGCAGTGATGGGCACTGATAGGCTGCACTGATGGGCACTGATGGGGAGGCACTGGTAGGTGGCACTGATGAGCATTGACAGGAATCACTGATGGGCACTGAAAGGCAGCACTTATATATGGCACTGATAGGCGGAACTGACTGGCACTGTTAGGTGGCACTGATAGGCAGCACTGACAGGCAGCACTGATGCGCACTGATAGGCGGCACTGACTGGCATTGATAGGTAGCACTGAAAGGCAGCTCAGATGGGCACTGATAAGTGGCATTGATGTGCACTGGTAGGCACTGATATGTGGCATTGATGTGGCACTGAGGGCACTGGCAGGTGGAATTGATGAGCACTGACAGGTGGCATTGATGGACACTGACAGGTGGTACTGATGTGGTTACACTGATCATCAGGGCACACTGATCATCAGTGCCCTGATGATCAGTGTACATGTCCCCTCTGAGTAATGCCGATTACCGGCTCTCCTCTCCTCATGAGCTGTCAGCATGACAGCTCATGAGGAGAGAAATGCTGATAACCGGAATTTCCTTATTTACATGCGATCAGCTGTGATTGGACACAGCTGATCACATGACAGAGCCGACGTTTTCGGCTCTTTCCATTGATCGGTGATCCGCTGTGTCCGAGGAACACAGCACATCACCAATCGCCATGCTGCGTGCCCCTCAGTGGTGCGCCCGCACGGTTAGAGTGGGAGGACCTCATATGACGTCCTCCCAGAACGAGAGAACCGCCTTGAGCCCATCATTTCCTTATACGGCGGGTGGGAGGTGGTTAAAGAAACAGACACTCGTCAGCCCAGGAGTCCAGCAGTGTCTTCAACCGGACTGATTCTTCACCAGTCTTCGGATAACCATGGCTGCCATCATGGCTGTGGGAGCTGGCTGTGATTTCAGTAGGTACAAAAAATAACTAAGCTCATTAAGAGATGTATGGGGTACAAGAGTTTTTGTTATATTGATTTTTTGCCTTTCGGCCGGTTTTTGCTAGGACATTGGAATGGGTCCTCATAATTTGGGTGTCACCCCCAGTAAGATTGGGGACCGTACGGCCGCGTTTGAAGGTTTTAGGTTCTCTGGCAACTCTGGGGTTAGGACACTGAGTTGTGTCCTCGGTTTTCAGGTGCTGCCTCCAGCAAAATGGCGGCCGTGCGGCCGCGCATGCGCATTCCAATGCGGACATACGGGAGCTTCTAACCAAGAAAATGGCACCGGCGCATGCGCAGTGGGACATACGGCGGCCATTTTTAGCAACCCGGAAATCGCCGGTCTACGGCAAAATGGCGCTGGCGGGATTATGCATATTTCTATCCTATATATAGGGCTAATATGGCGTCCGGCGTGCATGGCATCACCCCTACTGCAGATGTGTGTTTACACGAAACGCGTCTAGGAGGAGCCCCTGCACGCTTTGACGCTACGCCGCCGGATCAGGAGGTCCGGCGGCCCACATTAGATGTATACTGCCCCAGTGATTTAGGTATTGCTGCAGACTTGATGAAGTAAATACTTGGAGACCAGATCGGTATCCTTTTCTTACACCACTGAGGGACCATCAGAGGATTCCATTTCCGGGCTGTCTTTATTCAAGGTCCTAGGATGCATGTGATACAGATATGCGTTTATTACTGGGTTTCTGGTGAGTAGGCAATCTATTCATATTATCACAACGGGAGACCTACAACGTCTGATATTTCACTGTGGACTGAAGAATCCATATATTGATATTACAGTGGACTTATTTTAATATTATTTTACTGTATTTTATTTATTTTTTCTTTGCCATTTAATTTTATGTAGCGCTGCACTTCTTGTATTTTTAAGCTCATTATGAATGAAACACATTGAGACCCGGTTCACACCAATGCGGTGTAGGAAATGTTGTGAATCTTGTGTGTTTCCCACATCGCATTGCAATTGCATTGCGTTCATGCGATCTGGTGCTGGTGTTAATGATGAATTAATGACACCCCAAACAGATTGCAAAATGCGATGCGATTGACAGAAATTGCATCGCATGGGTGAGAACACCCATGCAATGTTATTCAGGTGCAGATTTAAAAAAAAGGGCCCTGCATCTGTTTGGTGCGAATGTGATGTGATTTGAGCCATACAAAGTGCATGGCTCAACTTGCAGCGCACAGGACATTTGCATTTAATTTGCACAGGAATGTGGTGCGATTCCTGTGCGAATTACATGTGGTGTCCCTCACCGCATATTGTTAACCAGGGCTAAAGGGTGGTGTTCAGGTAGGGTTGCCACCTCATCCCTTTAAACCCAAACACATATTAATTACTCAGGTTCTGTGACTGATCAAGTTGGTAATTAAACCCACTTGATGCCTTATCTGCAATAAATTATTCTCAGAACCTGTGTAATTAATATGTGTTTGGTTTTAAAGGGATAATGAGGTGGCAACCCTACGTTCAGGTGGTCTGTCTTGCACTGGGCTGTTCAATAAAACTACCATGGTGGCTCTCAATCCAGAGTGCAGCTACTTACCTGCTTTCTACTTTTACTTCTGATGTGGAAAACAAATCATCGGCACCAGCAGCTGGGGTTGTGCTGGTGAGTGTACCTGTAGTGGAGCACTGTATGTTCTGTTTACTGAAAACACATTTTGATTTTGCCAAAATGCAGTGCCCTAGTCACTTTCTGTAAGCCTAAAACAAGACACAAAGGACCCTATCTTTATTGTGTAAAGTAAATTACTGATCTCATCAATCTACAGTGTAATAGATGAACAAAGCTGTGTGCTATTACCAGGTGAAATATAAAGGGAAAAAAGCCTGAAAAAAACCCTAATACACACACCACATCTAAGGAATTATTTTTGGGTTTAGATACACTTTTTAGTGCCAATGGTTGGAACCCCTCATTTAAACCTCAGAAACATAGAGGATTTTGCTCTCTTTACTATTAATTGCTTGGAAAAGACTGGTAATGGAGGCAGCACGAAGGGGGGGCCTCCCTTCTGCCACCTGTAAAAGTAATCCAGTGGCTGTATAGCCTCTAGGATTACTTTTACATTGTTCAGAATCACCCAAATGTATGTACAAAATGTTCCCGGAGTAAACCACTACAAATCCTGGATGTGTATATACGTATGGTGGTATTGATGTGCTTAAATGAGTTAAAGAAGATGGTGATGTTTTTGAATAAAGCTTTAAGCCTGCTTCACACTGAATGCAACTTTAAAATCGCATTACTTCACTTCACAAGTAACACAATTTTAAAGCTGCAGATCAGTGCGATTTGTACCTCCAAATTCACTGTGGCTTGCAACTTCATTTAACAGAAATCAATGCAAGTCGCAATGAAATCGGAAAAAAGTAGTGGATAAACTATTTTTTAAATCGCTCTACTTCAAATCGCACTTGTTCACAGCGATTCTGCCTGAGATCCCAAACCGCCAGGTGTGAACGGGCCTGAATCTTTTGATATTACATACTGTAGATGATGATTTATTTAAAGTCTTTGCAAACTTCTGCTAAAGGGAAATAAGTTAGAGCTCTGAGAAATAGCAGATAGCACTAAAACAGGTGACACACCAACCTTGCAATACAATACTATAAAATATAAAGTGCAGTGCTTAAATATAAACACTAATTATACAATTACAAAAGTACAATCCCATAAGAGTGAATGAATCTGATCACTACTCAAAATCTCAAAAGTTCAACAAAAAAAGTAAAGGTGCATGAAGGGTTAACGCCACATATAGTGTAATACAAACAAATCAACCATAAAGTGCTTGCAAAAATAGATTGCCCAATAATAAATATGTATATTCAAAAATAAAGTGTGAAAAAATGACCTGTCCACCTAGTCTCCAATCTGTGCATAGTCCTCCACCCTTATACATTCACCAGAGAGCTAGAATACATAGGCATGTGTTATAGCTAATGCTGTGTATCCCAGACCATCTTCTCAGCATTACGGTCTCCAACTACCAGTCAGGTTCCCTAGATCAAGAGGGAGCAATGGCACAGCACTGTTCCCGTCTTTCAGGCCTGTAATGGGTTGGGGCTGGATGCTGCACAGAGATATCGTCTGAAACTGGCATTAGAGGAGGCCTGAACATCCACCTGGTAGAATTACACATACGTGTGAACAAGGTGGCAGTCTTGCAAATCTGAAACATAGCTGCTAGATACTGAAAAGCCAATGAAGCATCAGCAAATCTTGCAGAGCGTGTCTTAACAGGGAAAGGAAGAACTTCATCCTTCAGATTATAGCCTCTAATGATAACTTATTTCATCCACTAAGCAATGGAACCCAGAAATCCCCCACAAGGAGAGGCAATAGCCAACCTGGAAATTTCCACGCAGAACATGAACTTGTAGAAACAAGTTGAGAGTTTTCAGATCCAGAATGGTCCAGACTCCTCTCTTTGGTTTGAAGATGTAAAGAGGTCCAAGTAGAAACTTTAAAAGCTTTTTTCTGTTGGTATATGGATAATGACTCTTTGAGGCAAGACAGAAGTAAGCAGATCTGCCCTTGAGACAAGGAAAGAGACACACTTGAAAGCATAAAGTGGGGAGGACGTAGATGGTAAAACTTCAGTTTGTAGCCCCTGGAAATGATGCTCTGGACTCAGGTATCTGGCCATTTCTGGGACCAGAAGGCCAAATGTGGGGTTCCCTATCACTGGTAAGAGGCCTTTAAACCAGTCTTGGCTGGTTTGGATGGCCATTTTTTTTTTTACAAAAGTATGCTGCTGTCTTAAGATGGCCATACATTATACAATGTTCTAGTTTAATTTCCTTTAGATTTACCTTCAAGTATGTAGTGCAAGAGCCTGTCTGATTGCATACAAATTTTAAGTATTTAAGTTTGACCTCCATATTATATGGTTAAAGCTAAAGGAAATGTGTACAAAAAATTGTATAGATGTATGGCCAGCCTTAGACTTGCCTGGAAGACTGAGAGGGATGAAAGAAACATTTCCTCCTTTCCCCACGGCCTGGACTAGGAGTCCTACTGGTAGAGGCACAGAATTTCTTTTTTCTGGGATGAAGAGTACTCCCTGTAATCTCCTTGAAAAAACTGCAGGGAGTAAGAGTACTCTCAGTCAGAAGGCTGGATCGAAATTGGCTCAGGTAAGTTTTTAGGGGGATGGGGGGGAGGGGTAGATCCTGGTCACAGAAGATTTTTTTTTACCTCAATGCAGAGGATGCATTAAGGTGAAAAACGTTAAGCCTTTAGAACCAATTTAAAGAAGTGGTTTGGGGTTACTAAAAAAAAAATAAACATACATACTCACCTTTAAGCTGCATAGAAGAACAGCTCTGAGGACCTCTATGCTGCAAGCCTAGAGCAGCCCTGTGACATCAGGCTTTAGCCCACTGTTTACCGATTCTAAATCAGGATAGCACAAGTAATTATACTCCTGTGCTCCATGCTTCTTTATGTACAACAACATCTGCAAAGGACTTGTCATTAAATAAAAACATTACAAAAAGAAATCAGTGTTAGTAGGTTTCGGATAAGTACATGTTTAGTTAGAAATGAACATATACAGTTAGGTCCAAATATATTTGGACACAGGCACAATTTTAGTTTTTCAGTTATTTACAAAACATATTCAAGCTATAGTTATATAATGGATATGGACTGAAAGTGCACACTAAGGTTTAATTTGAGGATATGTACATCCAAATTGGAGGAAAGGTTTGCCTTGCCTCAAAACAAAGTGTTTTTAACACTACTACAATCGCTCACTAATACACGGATTAGGCTTAATAAGTATTAAAGCAAAACATGATTTATTGAATAAGTTCTCTTAGTATAATAAAATAAGAATTGTCAGAATTGCAAATCATATTTAGATCGTATTATAGCAAGAATAAAGCATCAATACATCACCGGATATTGTAGCCTCACCCGCTGCCCATCGATTAGGGGACTCCAACAATCGGCAAAGGGGAAATCCGGGAAATCACCTCAAGGCATGTCTGCCACATCTTCAATGAATCCCAAATTCCCCTAGAATCCCCCTTCTTTTATATATATAATTTGGAATGTCCTTATCTCCTGATTATAGAACATCATGTATGATTCTGCATAGTAGTTAGTCAATGCGTGATCGGCTGTGCCATCACACGTAGTTACCTATTTTGATGGAATGCACATCTGGTGAATATCAGCCATATCTCTGGTTTCAACTGGTTTTAACTGGTTTAATGTACACTTCCAACATGTTGTTTTGAACTCCAGTTACCTATCTAATGGTTATAATCATTAGCATTATGACAGTTGAGTGTCAATTACTTCTCATCCATTCATCCTATACACTTATGTCACATATGTATCAAAAGGTTTAGGAATTACAGTTTCTTAAGAGTAGCCATCCACCCTTCTTCAAGGGACCAAAAGTATTTGGACAGTTGAATCGAAAGCTGTTTTATGGCCAGGCGTGGGCTACTCCGTTATTTCTTTATTATTTAAGCAGGTAAAAGGATTGGAGTTGATTCTAAGTGTGGTATTTGCATTTACAATCTATTGCTGTTAACCTACATCATGCGTTCAAAGGAGCTGTCAATGCAAGTGAAACAGGCCATTGTAAGGCTTCAAAAATGACAAATCCATCAGAGAGATAGCAGCAGCATTAGGAGTGGCCAAATCAACAGTGAGGAAAGAAGAACGCACTGGTAAACTCATCAACATAAAAAAGGTATAGATGTCCACGGAAGACAACAGTAGTGGATGATCACAGGATCCTCTCTATGGTAAAGAAAAACCCATTCAAAACATCCAGACAAGTGAAGGACACTCTCCAGGAGGTGGGCGTATCATTGTCAAAGTCTACAATCAAGAGAAGACTTCACGAGAGCAAATACAGAGGGTTCACCACAAGGTGCAAACCATTCATAAGCCTGAAGAATAGAAAAGCCACATTAGACTTTGCCAAAAAACATCTAAAAAAGCCAGACCAGTTCTGGAAAAGCATTCTTTGGATGGATGAAGCGAGGAACAGCTTATGATCTAAAACACACAACGTTATCTGTAAAACATGGTGGAGGCAGTGTGATGGCATGGGCATGCATGGCTTCCAGTGGCACTAGGTCATTGGTGTTTATTGATGATGTGACAGAAGACAGAAGCAGCTGGATAAGTTCTATAGTGTTTAGAGAAATCTGTCAGCCCAGATTCAGCCAAATGCAGCACAATTTGATTGGATGACGCTGCACAGTACAGATGGACAATGATCCAAAACACACTGCAAAAGCAACCCAGGAGCTTTTGAAGGAAAAGAAGTGGAATATTCTGCAATGGCCGAGTCAATCACCTGATCTCAAACCAATTGAGCATGTATTTCACAAGGCAAAACTAGAGGCAGAAACACCCACAAACAAAGAACTGAAGACAGCTGCAGTTAGAGCCTGGCAAAGAATCAGAAAGGAGGAAACCCAGCCTTTGGTAATGTCCATGGGTTCCAGACTTCAGGCAGTCATTGCCAGTAAAGGATTCTCAACAAAATATTAAAAATGAAAATTTTTTTTGTGATTATATTCATTTTGTCCAATTACATTTGAGCCCCTGAAAATGGAGGGACTGTGTATAAAAAGGGTTGCAGTTCCTAAAATTTGTGCTTAATATTTATGTTCAACCCCTTGAATTAAAGCTGAAAGTCTGCACTTCAAAATTATTCTGGTGGCATACAGAGCCAAAAGAATGAAAAATTGTGCCTGTGCCCAAATATATATGGACCTAACTGTAGATCCACACTTTACATCTAGGGCTAACAATAGCCGTTATGAAATATATAATTGTTCAGCATGGTGACCAAAATCCATTTTTCATTTGCACAACCCACTGACAAATAAACAGAAGAAACTGTAGTAGTTACTGTTGTCCTCTGTAATCCTCTGTGTTTGAAAAATCTTTTCTAGTGTAATTTTTGATTTTCAAGATGCAAGCCCTGCAGCCAGTCAGCATTGCCTGTGACAAATCAGAAATACAGGGTTCACAAAGAAACACACTCACAATCATCAAGAGCACTTGTTGTCGCACACAGAGAATCTCTGATCATTCTGAAAGCCCTGACTTTTTTTCCATAGAAAAGGGGAAGCTTCTCTCAGTACAGATACATTAAATCTAAATGCTGGGTTACCATTGCCAGTAAGTGATTTGCACATTCATAGGGGCTACACATGAGTATTGAAGGTAGTCAGTTCTTATCCCTCTTGTCATCTATCTCCTGTTACCCTGTCTGATTGTGTCTTCCTCCATTACCATGCGAGGATACAGGAATACACTCCTCCTAACAAGTGAAACTGAAGAGCTGGGCACAACACTACTAAGGTTCCATTCACACTTGTGCGACTCCAAAATCACGCGATTTTCATTGCGACTTTACAGTGCAACCTGATGCGACTTTGGCTTTCACCAAGAAAGATTGCACACAAGTCGCATGTATATAATTCAGGTGCGACTTTCAAGCAACTTTGGAGGATTTACATTGAAATCTGTGGCCCTCAAGTCGCATGAAAGTCGGACCAAAGTAGTGCAGGAACTACTTTCAAGTCGCTCAGATATGAATGGTACACATTGGGAAACATAGGGTGCGATCTTTCATGCCACTTTGGATCCTAAAGTGGCAGAACAAGTTGCACAAGTGTGAATGGGCTGTTACTCTGAGATGCTATTCTGTTACCAAAACAAATCAGAGTCAAATAAATTAAACTATATACAGAACGTCAGCCAAGCCATTTGTAAAGAAACCATTCAGCCAAACTACACAGAGCCCACACACAGATATAAGACAGCATTAACTACACTAAAGCACACAGACAAGCTGTCTGCTATACTCCTGTAAGCTTTTTAGTAAATCAGCAATAAAATGTACGGTAAGAGTGGGCAGCATAGTGGCTAAATAGTTAGCATTTCCACCTGGCAGTACTAGGGTCGTTAGTTTGAATCCCAACCATGGCACCACCTGCCTGGAGTTTGTATGTTTTGCCTGTGTGGGTTTCCTCTAGGTACTCCGGTTTCCTCCCACGCTCCAAAGACATGCTGGTTGGTGAATTGGATCCTGTCTAAATTAGCCCTAGTATGTGTATGTATGAATGTGAGTTAGGGACCTTAGATTGTACACCCCTTGAGGGTTAGGGACTGATGTGAATGTACAATATATGTATGTAAAGTGCTGCGTAAATTGATGGCACTATATAAGTACCTGTAATAAATAAAATAATAAAGAGACACTTACTATTATTCTAATGGCCAATAGCTCACCCAAGGTATCTATAATCAATTATGCCCTAAACACAAGTCAGAAATACTGCACATCTGCAAAAGGTCTACTAATCCAGCATGTGTTCTGCCCTAAATTCTACAACATGAAAGGCCAAAAAAAAAGCTGACATGCATGAAATTTATTGCAAAAGCTGGTAATAGTTTGGGAACAGCAAAGTTAAAGTGGTAGTAGAGCCACATTCTGAAAATTCACTGACAGGCGGAATATTTGTGATAGAAGAGACCCTGTCCGTCTCCTCTGTCATAGAAGCTATCTCCTGCCTGTTAGCTGTCATGTACACTGAGCATCGCATGCGCAGCTCACTGTACATTTACAGCTTCCAATCTATGCCATGACAATGGGACTCCTACGTACATGCGTTGGGAGTGACATCATTGCTGCCTGGAAATTCAAACAGCTGAAGCCATGGAAACTGGAAGAAAGACTGGCTGAATATGGAAACGCCTGGGACCCGCCGGATAGATTACACCGCAGAGCTGGAGGGCTTCTTTGCCAAGTACATTTGCCATAATGTGCAAATATGCTATGCAAAAAGGCACATTATGGCATATACTTGCAGGGGGCCCCTGAAAAGAAAAAATATATACCAGACTTCACTACCACTTTACAGCTGAATTCCACGCAATATCTAAATTCAAGGTTCAAATACATACAGTATGCAGGAAAAAATTAACTCTGGAAGGCTTTCTAAAGCTGGACATAGATGGGACCAGGGGCAGACTGACCATTGGGGAACTCGGGCACTACCCGTGGGCCCGGGGTCAGTAGGGGGCCCCATGAGATGTCCCTGGTACCTTTCATAGGCTTTTTTGGGTGTGGTTTGAGTGTGGGCAAGGACACAGGGGCCCCATGATCCCCTATTGCCCGGGGGCCCCATGAGTTGTCAGTCCGCCCCTGGATGGGACTGGCTGAATTTCTAAGAAAATGTTAGCAGGATTAGCACTACTAAGACAGAAGGACCTGGGAAGGGTCCTGAGAAATGCATAACAGACAGTTACAAAAAATAAAAAGAGCCCATTCCTGAAAGTCACTGAAAGCAATCAATAACTGCCATCTTTCCAACAGTGGGGGAATATACAGTCATGACCAAAGATAATGGCACCCCTGCATGTCTGTCAGATAATACACCAATTCGCCCAGAAAATTGTTGTAATTACAAATGTTTAGGCATTCTTGTGTTTATTTCTTTTGTTCAAAAAGCCAACTCTGACACATTCCACGCAAAACCCCAAAAATGGACTGGACATTTTATTGGCACCATCTCATTGCATTCCAAGATTGTGATGCTCCTATAATTTGTAATTAAACTCACCTGTATCAATTAACAGGTGCTGAAAATATAGAAATTACACCGGCAACCAGTTAAAATGGTGAATATTGATCCAACTTTTCTGTTGTTTCACTGTGTGCCACATGAAGCATGGAGAAGAGAAAGATCAGCAAAGAATTGAGGTTTTGAGAACAAACATTGTGGAAAAGCATGGACAGTTTCAAGGTTAAAAGTCCATCTCCAGAGATCTTAATGTTCCTGTGTCCACTGTGCACAATATTGTTAATTTTACAGCCCATGGCACTGCAGCTAATCTCCCTGGACATGAACGAAAGGCAAAAACCTGATCAAAGATTGCAACAAAGGATTGTTCGAATGGTGGATAAAGAACCTTGGTCAACTTCCAGACAAATTCAAGCTGATCCTCAGGCATAGGGTACAGCTGTCAGCTTGCACTATACATCTCTATCTGAATGAAAAGGGATGCTATGGTAGGAGACCCAGGAGGACCCCACTGCTGAAACAGAAACATAAAAAAGCCAGATTGGAGTTTGCCAAAACTTACCTGAGAAAGCCAAAATCCTTTTGGGAGAATATTTTGTGGATAGACAAAAAAAAATTACAGCTTTTTGGTAAAGCCCATCATTCTGCTGTTTTCAGAAAAAGAAATTAAGCCTTTAAAGTGGAAGTAAACTCCCACTGGACACTTGAACTTTATTAAAAGCTTACCTGTATGTACAAGGTGCACCATTTAGGAGATATTCAGTGTCTCTGCAGCCGATGATGTCACCGACATACAAATGCCATTCCTTCAGAGCTCTGTGCCATGGCCGAGACAGTGGCCATGGATTCATCGTGACTCAGCCAATCAATTGGCCAGAGCCTGCAAACCCAGATGGAAAACTGGGTGAAAAATGCAAGTCCCGTCAGCGGTGACTGGAGGGCTCCGTTCTAAGGTAAGACTTTCGTATGCATACTAGCACATTTTGATATTATTTTGCAGGGGAAAGTTTTTTGTTATTTTTTTGGCTGTTTACTACTGCTTTAAAAAAATGTGCCTACAGTCAAACAAGGTGAAGGTTCACAGATTTTTTGGGGTTACTTTGCTGCTTCAGGCACTGGATGCCTTGACCATGTGCATAGCATACTGAAATCTGAAGACTACCAAGAATTCTGGGGTGCAATGCAGGGCCCAGTGTCAGAAAAGTTGGGTCAGAGGTCGTATGTCTTACAGCCAGACAATGACCCAAAACACACATCAAAAAAGCACCCAGAAATGGTTTAGAGAAGTCCAGATTTCAATCCCATAGAGTACCTGTGGAGAGATCTCAAAAAAGCAGTTGGGAAAAGCAACCCTTCCAATTTAAGAAACCTGGAGCAGTTGGTGAAAGAAAAGCGGTCTCAAATTCCAGTAGAGAGATGTAAGAAACTCATTGATTGTTACAGGAAGAGATTGATTTCAGTTACTTTTTCCAAGGGGTTTGCTACCAAATTGAGGGTGCCAATAATTTTGTCCAGTCCATTTTGGGGTTTTGCATAGAATGTGTCAGATTTGGCTTTTTGTTTCTCCACTTTTTTTGTGTTGTACCAATACAAACAAAAGAAATAAACATGAGAATGTCTAATCATTTGCAATTGAAACAATTTTCTGGGCGAAATGGTAGATTATCTGACAAAAATAGGTGCCAATATTTTTGGCTATGACTGTATGTGGACAATGTTGACTGTTGTAGTATATATTTTTAAAGCATAACCAACATTCATAGTTTATACAGTTGCAAGAAAAAGTATGTGAACCCCTTGGGATTACGTGGAGTTTTGCATGAATTGGGCAAAAAATGTGCTCTGAACGTCATCTAAGTCACAACAATAGAAGAACACAGTCTGCTGAACATAATACTACACAAACATTAGATGTTGCCATGGTTTAATTGCACATAACATGTAAACATTCACAGTGCAGGGAGGAAAAAGTATGTGAACCTTTGGACTTAATAACTGGTTGACCCTCCTTTGGCAGCAATAACCTCAACCAAATATTTCCTGTAGTAGCAGATCAGACCTGCACAACGTTCTGGAGTAATTTTGGACCACTCCTCTTCACAAAACTGTTTCAGTGTAGCAATATTCTTGGGATGTCTGGTGTGAATCGCTCTCTTAAGGTCATGCTGCAGCATTTCAATCGGGTTGAGGTCAGGACTCTGACTGGGCCACTCCAGAAGGTGTATTCTGTGCTGTTGCAGCCATTGTTTTGTTAAATTACTTGTATGCTTTGGGTCATTGTCCTGTTGCATCACCCATCCTCTGCGGAGCTTCAGTTGGCGGACAGCTGTTTGTACGTTTTCCTGCAAAATGTCTTGATAAACTCTGGAATTCATTTTCCCATCAATGACAACAATCCGTCCAGGCCCTGAGGCAGCAAAGCAGCCCCAAACCATGATGCTCCCTCCGCCATGTTTTACAGTGGGGATGAGGTTTTGATGTTGGTGTGCTGTGCCTTTTTTTCTCCACACATAGTGTTGTGTGTTCTTCCCAAACAACTCAATCTTGGTTTCATCTGTCCACAGTATATTTTGCCAGTAGTGCTGTGGAACATCCAGGTGCTCTTTTGCAAACTTCAAACGTGCTGCAATATTCTTTTTGGACAGCAATGGCTTCCTCCGTGGTGTCCTCCCATGTACTCCATTCTTGTTTAATGTTTTCCTTATTGTAGATGTGTCAACAAAAATGTTAGCATGTGCCAGAGATTTCTGTAGGTCTTTAGCCGATACTCTGGGATTCTTCTTTACCTCATGCAGCATTCTGTGCTGTGCTCTTGCAGTCATTTTTACAGGACGACCACACCTAGGGAGAGTAGCAACAGTGCTAAACTTTCTCCATTTGTAGACAGTCTGTCTTACCGTGGACACATGAACATCAAGGCTTTTGGAGATACTTTTGTAACCCTTTCCAGCTTCATGCAAGTCAACAATTCTTGATCGTAGGTCTTCTGAGAGCTCTTTTCTGCGAGGCATAGTTCACATCAGACAGTGCTTCTTGAAACCAGTAAACCCAAAACAGGTGTGTGTTTTTTAAGGGCAGGACAGCTGTCAGCAACACATCCAATATCATCACACTGATTGGAGTCAAGGTTGGCTCACTCCTGGCTCCAATTAGCTCTGGGAGAAGTCATTAAGCTAGGGCCTCACATACTTTTTCCTCCCTGCACTGTGAATGTTTACATGTTATGTGTAATTAAACCATGGCAACATCTAATGTTTGTGTAGTATTATGTTCAGCAGACTGTGTTCTTCTATTGTTGTGACTTAGATGACGTTCAGAGCACATTTCATGCCCAATTCGTGCAAAACTCCACGTAATCCCAAGGGGTTCACATACTTTTTCTTGCAACTGTATATCAATATGGCTGACAATCGGCAGGGGGGTGGGATTCCTGCAATGTGTGGCAAGTACCACAAGTGTATTTCCAGCATTTGAGGATGGAGGCAGCAGGGAGATTTCTATTCAGAAATGGTCTTGCTGTAGAGTCCTCTTATTCTGTTTGCAAGAAATTGTAGTTAACTTGACAAGTATGCTGATTGTGTTTGAAATGGCTAGTTGTCAAAAAAAACAAAACACAAAACTGTTGTTACATTAAGTTGGTGACACAAATGTTCACATATGCAATATACCCCAGACAATGATAACAAGCTGACAACATATTGGCAGTCGCACATACACAGAGGCAATGCATGTGCAGGGGTTATGTAATTCAAGCCTGACTGTGATGCAGGTGGAACACTTCATTAAAAGTAAAAAACTAAATGGATAGGACCCAAATTCCTGTACACAATGGCACTAAATCACAACTGTAACGAAAAAAAATGTAAAAGTTAAAATTTTTCTTATTTATTAAACTTAGGACCTAAATGAAAAAACACAATTTTCCTTGTTGTTATGGAAAGCAAAAGTATGAAATATTGCATAAAAACACATCATATTTATGTTTTATGGCCAGTTGGTGGAGCTCAAGGCTAATTTTAACATATCTAACAGGTTAAAGCAGAGTTCCAGCTGAAAAAAAACGAATAAAAGTCAGCAGCTACAAATCTGTAGCTGCTGACTTTTAAAATACAGCCACTTACCTGTTCCACAGTCCAGCGGTGTCCTCACCACCGCTGGTTTCACGGGCTGCCTTCTCTCCCTGGTGCCCACATCTTTAGTGTGGGCACCTGGCTGTGACAGCTTGTGGCTTCACAGCCGAGTGCCCACTGCGCATGCGCTTTGTGAATGGCCCCGTAGTCTTCTGGGACCTGTCACGTTTCCCAGAAGACTATGGAGGGGGGGCACTTCCGCTTCCTAGGCGATCGCAGCAGAAGTGGGAGCAGGTATCTGTCAAATTCGGGTACCCACTCCCCCCCCCCTCCCAAAGGTGCCAATCCTTAATGGGGAGCGGAGGACAAAGCATTACAGCGGAACTTCCCCTTTTGGGTGGCGCTCCGCTTTAAGTCAGGCATGCTCAACCCATGGCCTACTGAACCGCCTCATGTAGGCCATGACCTAAAACCTATGGCAACCTGCACACTCTCCTTCGGGTACACACTGCTTTACTGAATGATTGCCAGTCCTCCTTAATCCCAGAGGCTGTCATACAGAAGCTGCTATTGTAGCTGGCTCCCCGTTCTTCTCTTTACTTTCTAACACATCAGATGTGGGGAAAGGAGCCTTTAGCCAAGTGGATTACACCTAGTGGCATCCATACAGGGGTTTTGAAGGTGGATTCTCACAGTTACGTGATGAGCTTGGTGTCATATCGCGAGAATGTGAGTGCATTATGTATCAATTTATCTTTGCTTAATAAAAAAATTGATTGCACTACTAGGGCATGCGCTTCCCTGGTCTATTATTTTTATTGTCCACAGTCCTTGTTTTGGCAATTCAAGGAATGGCCGCAAAGACCATGATATAGTGAAGGCTGCAACACTGTTTTTTGGCTGGTCACACCTGAGTGCAAGAGTGGGATTAATGGTGATAATTGGGTTTTTCACACCTCCCTTACATATACATAAGGGGCAAAGCACATGACTTCACAGAACAACAGTTTATAGAACATTGATATCATCAGTTCTCTTGCTTGTTTATGAGTTTGTTTAGATAGTGTGCAGGAACCAACATAATGCATTTGGTCAGGGTGATTGGACCGTGAATCAGTCACAGCATATAATATAGCATGCACAGATAGTTTATAATGATGTGGGTTTAAATACATTTTAAAGCATGGTCCTGGAATACAGGATTATCCTGGTTGTTCATGCTCTAGTCACGTTTGTTTCAGTTTGACATACTGAAATTGCATCGGAAGCTGATTGCAGAGCTAGGTCTTCAAGAGTAAAGGGAGCCTTTTGGAAGCATCTAAACCTTCCAACTGTAGAGTTTTTGAAAGCAAGAACATCTTCAACTGGTACAGTTAGATATTTGTTTAAGACTGAGATGGCAGTATCAAATGTTCTTCTGAGTTTATTCCTGTGTTGTGTATCCCACTGGGGAGTGATCACAAAGTAGGGTATAGAATATAAGGTAAGCGTGTCCGGAAGGAGTATGCCGCAACCCAGGTGTAGACCATCCTGTAGTAAAGTCCCTGCTGCAAAAGGCAGATAAAAACCCCTGAATACCCTATATAGGCACTAGACTGAAGTGATGGTAAAGTATGCTACTGATGGTGTGATCTAACACCTGGTCAATCACTAGACTAGGCTCTGAATGTTTGAATTTTAGCTCTAAGTTTACACTGAATACATTCCAAACACAGTCCGGATTTTTACAGTGACATTCAGAGATACAGGGTGATGCTGATTACCTGCCTACAACACTAGACTGTATATAGAATCCTGACAGTGGGCATACCCCTGAAGGAGTCATCAGACTTTGGGTTTCATAAGGATGGAGCATAGCCCTGGACCCTATTGTTGACTACAGATGTTGCACTAAGTGTCATGGTGAGTGCCCATGCAGGATCCAGTGCCTGAAGCAATATTACATGCCGTCTCCACAGCGCGGGGTACGGGAACAGTTTCTAAATTTTTACCAATGTCGAGCTAATCCAGATGGTATTAAAGGGCATTGAAGGAGATGATTGAGGAGATGACTGAACAGCTGATTGGAGAATCAGAAGATGAAATAATAAACTAGTTATGTATCCACAAGGGAGAATAGGTCTAACACCTTAGGACACTAGGAAAAACCTGAGGACTCACGGATTGGGGTAGGATATAGGGGAGGTGATTGGGGACCTGTCCCCAAAAGTTTTGCCAGTGTCCAATAAAATCAAGGTATGAAACCATAACCCAGCATCTATGAATACTTTGCCTGTGTCCTACACAATTAAGATAGCTGATTTAAAGCTTTTTGTGGCTTTTGAGGAATATACACTGCTGAAAAAAATTAAAGGAACACTTTGAAAACACATCAGATCTCAATGGGGAAAAATATCATGCTGTATATCTATACGGATATGTGCTGGGTAATGTGTTAGGAACGTAAGGATGCCCCATCGTTTGATGGAAATGCAAATTATCACCCTACAGAGGACTGAATTCAAAGACACCCGGAAAATCAAAGTGAAAAAATTATGCAGCACGCTAGTCTATTTTGCTGAAAATTCATTGCAGCAACTCAAAATGGTACTCAGAAGTTTGTATGACCCCACGTGTTTGTATGCATGCCTGACAATGTTGGTGCATGCCCCTAACGAGACGACGGATTGTGTCCTGGGGTATTTCCTCCCAGATCTGGACCAGGGCATCACTGAGCTCCTGGACAGTCTGAGGTGCAACCTGGCAGTGTCGGATGGGTCGAAACATGATATCCCAGAGGTGTTGGATTTAGGTCAGGCAAACGTGGCGGCCATTCAATGGTATAAATTCCTTCATCCTCCAGGAAATGCCTGCATACTCTTGAGCCATGAGGCCGGGCATTCTCATGCACTGCACCAGCATAGGGTCTGACAATGGGTCCAAGGATTTCATTCTGATACCTAATGGCAGTCAGGGTGCCATTGTCTAGTCTGCAGCGGTCTGTGCATCCCTCCATGTATATGCCTCCCCAGACTATCACTGACCCACCACCAAAACGGTCACGCTGAACGATGTTATAGGCAGCATAACGTTCTCCCCGTCTTCTGCAGACCCTTTCACATGTGCTCAGGGTGAACCTGCTCACATCTGTGAAAAGCACAGGGTGCCAGTGGCGGACCTACCAGTTCTGGTGTTCAATGGCAAATGCCAATCAAGCTCTAGGATGCCAGGCAGTGAGCAAAGGGCCCACTAGAGGACGTCGGGCCCTCAGGTCACCCTCATGTTTCTGATTGTTTGGTCAGAGACATTCACACCAGTGGCCTGCTGGAGGTCAGTATGTAGGGTTCTGGCAGTGCTCATCCTGTTCCTCCTTGCACAAAGGAGCAGATACTGGTCCTGCTGATGGGTTAAGGACCTTCTACGGCTCTGTCCAGCTCTCCTAGAGTAGCTGCCTGTCTCCTGGAATCTCCTTCATGCTCTTGAGATTTTGCTGGGAGACACAGCAAACCATCTGGCAATGGCACGTATTGATGTGCCATCCTAGAGGAGTTGGACTGCCTGTGCAAGCTCTGTAGGGTCCAGGTAGCGCCTCATGCTACCAGTAGTGACACTGATCCTAGCCAAATGCAAAACTAGTGAAAAACAGAAAAGATGAGTAGGGAAAAATATGTCAGTAGCCTCCACCTGTAAAACGATTCCTGTTTTGGGGGTCGTCTCATTGTTGCCCATCTAATGCACCTGTTGTCAATTAACACCAAAGCAGCTGAAACTGACCCCCTCTACTACACTGACCAGATCAATATTCCAGGAGTTTAATTGACTTGATGCTATACTCTGATTAAAAAGTGTTCTTTAAATCTGTAGCTTTCCCGCCATGAAGGTCGATTTTTAGGCACTTTCTGTTGCAGAGTTAACACTCTGTCCTTTTCTCCTAAATGTGCACCTGCACTGTCACATTGGCTACAAATAGCAACATATATGACACAGGCATAGTTCACCGTTGTCGCCATCACCATTGTTGAACTGCATGTAGACAGGAAGTATACATACAACGGCTGCTGATGATAAGTAGCACGGAGATGCAACAAAGTATGAAAACAAATCCAAAAATTGAATTTACCACACCTCAGGGCACAGTACCACATTCCAATAGACCAAAACAGTACACAGTGAATGAAACTACCTTCAAAACAAAAAGGGACTTTAAAAAGGCACTGTACTTTAATCACAGTACACTATATAAAAACAAAATATTTATTGTATTCCATTAAAATGATGGAAAAGTACATAGCCTCCATGTATAAATATTTAAACATGTAATTACAAATCAGTTGAATTAAATAGAATTACATATATACTATATTGCCAAAAGTATTGGGACACCCATCCAAATCATTGGATTCAGGTGTTCCAATCACCTCCATGGCCACAGGTGTGTAAAATCAAGCAGCTAGGCATGCAGACTGCTTCCATAAATATTTGTGAAAGAATGGATCACTCTCAGGAGCTCAGTGAATTCAGGTGTGGTCTTGTGATAGGTTGCCACCTGTGCAATAAGTCCGTCCATGAAATTTCCTTGCTACTAAATATTCTACTGTCAACTGTTAGTGGTATTATAACAAAGTGGAAGCAACTGGGAACAACAGCAACTCAGCCACGAAGTGGTAGGCCATGTAAAATGACAGAGCGGGGTCACTGCATGCTGAAGCGCACAGTGCGCAGAAGTCGCCAACTGCAGAGTCAATAGCTACAGACCTACAAACCTTGTATGGCTTCAATGATTAGCAGAACAGTGCATAGAGAGCTTCATGGAATGGGTTCCCATAGCCAAGCAGCTGCATCCAAGCCTTACATCACCAAATGCAATGCAAAGCGTCAGATGCAGTGGTGTAAAGCACCCCACTGGAATCTAGAGCAGTGGAGACGTGTTCTCTGGAGTGACGAATCACTCTTCTCTGTCTGGCAATCCAATGGATGTGTCTGGGTTTAGCGGTTTGCTAGGAGAACGGTACTTGCCTGACTTGCATTGTGCCAAGTGTAAAGTTTGGTGGAGGAAGGATTATGGTGTGGGGTTGTTTTTCAGTGGTTGGGTTTGGCCCCTTAGTTCCAGCAAAAGGAACACTGAAGGGGTCAGCATACCAAAACATTTTGGATAATTTCATGCTTCCAACTTCGTGGGAACAGTTTGAGGATGACCCCTTCCTTTTCCAACATAACTGCACACCAGTGCACAAAGCAAGGTCTATAAAGACATGGATGAGCGAGTTTGGGGTGGAGGAACTTGACTGGCCTGCACTGAGTCCTGATCTCAACCTGATAGAACACCTTTGGGATGAATTAGATCGGGACTGTGAACCAGGCCTTCTCATCTGACATCGGTGCCTGACCACACAAATGTGCTTCTGGAAGAATGGTCAGACGTTCCCATAGACACCCTCCTAAACCTTGTGGACAGCCTTTCCAGAACAGTTGAAGCTGTTATAGCAGCAAAGGGTGGGCCATATATATCTCCATATAAATGTCTGTGATCCTCTTTATATATGATCAGCTGTGATTCCTGCTGTGGATTGGAGGAACAATGGAGAGAAGAATCCACTTTTAAAGTTGTTCACATAAGTGCAATTTGACTCTTAGTGTTTAAAAGTCAACTCCAGTTGGTGAGTAGGTGAACAAAGCATGATCCCTGCATCATTAACTTGCTCTTTCACCGTTGCACTTTGTTTTATGGACTGCACTCATTTCACTTTGTTGGACTATTAAGCAAATGAACTGAAATTTACAAATAATGTGGTGTATGTGAAAATGTAGCACAGTTAAATTATAGTAGTGTGGTATTTGACGGTTTTGTCCTTTTCAGACAGCAGCAGCTCTAGAAATTTTGGTATTTACATAATTTATTTATATTGTATTTTTTTTATTCATATTATTGGTATGATTTCACAATTCATTTGGTATTGATATTTAACATAGAGCAGGGATATTACATATAATGTAGTGTCTTTTGCACGCTTGTTGGGGCCCAGTTGGTATAAGGGTGAGTTGAGAATGATGACAGAGAGAACAAATGAACAAGGGGAGAATTAAAGTGGTTGCACAGGCTAAAGGCTGTTTACCTTCATGCACCCAACAGAAGAGAGGGACAGGAGGAGGAGGATCCGGGCTGCTCTATGCAAAACCCCTACACACAGTAGATAGACATGTTTGATATTCCCCCCCCCCCAAAAAAAAAAAATAACCTTTAGAATCACTAACACCTTTCCTCTCGGTGACAGCGAATTAAGGCAGGGTCCCCTTTAAAGCACCAACACGGGGCAGGCTTGAAGTAATAAATAGCAACAATTGACATGAATGTGCATAGGCAATGACAGATTCCTTTGTACATCAAGGGTAAAAGTCAACAGTAATGGGAATCCTGCTTTGTTGAGGAAGAGAAACATGCCATTTTACTAGACACTGCTGTATCCTGGTGTGCAACTTCATGGCCTGTGATCAGTTTGTACAAGAAACTGCAATGTAGATGTATCTCAACGATGGCAGCCGCAAGAACTAGGCCACAAACTGAAGCATCTACATGTAATGTTCACAACTATGTGTAGGTAGATAGCAGTGCACCTAATGTGTTGCCCAAAAACATGCTATCAAGAATATGACTAAATAAGTGATAGGTGATATAAGTGAGACAACTATTAACCAAATATAAGTGATCATAAATGAACAATATTCATAAATCATATAACAAAGTCCCAAATATATAACCGATGAGCACGTATTAAATTTCATGGTCGAAGATTGATTCAAGTGCGTCAGACTGTCTAGCGTGCACGCTTACCTCCAATCTTCGACCCTCAAGGAGTCATAAGGCATAACAAATCACTAGTTAGTCCCAGGTGGGATAAATCTCACTCTCTGGATGGACACAGAATCAGCTTCCACACAGCCCATGGTTAATCAACCATTACAATCTCCTCCACTCTCCCATTGGCTCATAAATCAGGAATCATAAAAAGCCACCATAGTGTCATAAAGTAAATTATACCATACAAAAATGCCAAATACCTACTCACATTAAAATTGGGTCATAGACCCACCAGGCATGAACTGTATAACCCACAGTCAGGGTGCTTGCATAGGAAGTCCAAATATAGCTGCTGTCCGTGTGTAATTGTGTCACCATGCTCTAGTCTGACATGTTGCATCACAATAACATGCAACTTCTCCAGGATTATCCACCTGTTATGACAACAGTCCCATGCTATTGGGGGAACCTGAGAATTCAGCTGGCATTTCTGCCAGCTAACCATAGAGCTCATTGGAATGGTGCCAATCATCTATGTAGTCTAAGAAATCAGAAGCTACGAGCATTTCATCACTTCAGTTTCGCAGGATATAAACAGCACCACTTGTAAATTGGGAAAGCATCTGAGCACACTGATCTTTGTGAGATTAGATGGAAGGACAGAGATGATATCCAGAGTCTACTAGACCCCAGATTTCTATAAATAAAAAAAAAAAAGTTGTGCAAGTATTGACCCAGTGTCAATCAGGTGCAGCAATTCTAGCACTAGACCACCTGTATAAATATAAAATTGGTGACCTATAAGGCTTTTAAAACCCCACCTATGGATATTGAAAATGTGTGCAGTTTGTCACCATTACACAGGGCATGCACAGTTTTAAAGCATGTCATGTTCTGTATCTATTTACTTGGCTTACTCTTTTATACTTTACCCAAGTAATTGGCCAATATATTGTTTTTTGCAATAAAAGTAAAAAAGGTGCATTTTCTGCAAAATGTATTAGTGATTTTTTTTCAATGTGACAAAAATTGCAGCACCCATTACTATGTATATAGTGTTAGGGGTTCAAAGTAATTTCCTAGCAACCCAAACAAAAACACATTTTCTCATGTGAACAAAGTGTCAGAAAAGGCTTGGTTTTCAGGTGGTTAGAAAAGTGAGAGGTGTGGCATAAATTTCTAATGCTCCGCATAAAATCCCCCCAAATGACCCCTTTTTGGAAAGTAGACACCCCAAACTATCTGCTGAGAGGCATGTTAAGTCAATAGGAGAATTTGACCAAAAGTGTTTGGAAAACACAAAATCATCATGTTTTATTGCTCACACATGCCATGGGTATATGTGGAATTACTCCCCAAAATACATTCTGCTACTCCTGAGTATGGGGATGCTACATGAGATATTTTGGCAGTCTAGCTGTGTACAGGGCCCCAAAATCCAATAAGCACCTTCAGGCTTTATTTCCTCATTTCACTTCCTGACTAGCCATCAGTTTGAGGGCCCTGAAATGCCATCACCAAACAACCCTTTTTGGAAAGTAGACACAAGGAATTTGATCAGCATGGTGAGGATTTTGCAGATCTTGTTTGCCACCACAGGTTTAGAAAATGGAAAAGTTTCTTTAGATTTCAAAACCTTGTGAGAAGAAAAAAAAAAAACTCACCATTCCTTGGGTGTCCAACAGCAAGTGAAATGAGGAAGTTCTACCATATGCAACACGAGAATCGGACAACCCCCTCCC